>NW_021820975.1:0-125679 GCF_901001135.1 Rhinatrema bivittatum
TCTAGCTTGTTGCATTTTCCAATTCAGTTTTTGTCTGCACATTTCTATTTATACTTTATGGTCTCTATTCTATATTTAGTGAGGATCGATCTGTATTCTGCATGTGTGACAGAAGTGAGGTATTCTGCTAGCATGTAGTTTCTATGTAGGGACCTATAGTAGATTAGCGTGTTCTGGTTTCCAAATTGGTGTTTTAGGTCCCTGGTGTAATATTTGTAGTATTGCCTTCTCATGGGTAGGGTTGTCACTGCTTGAATGCTGGCTGTTATTGCTGTTTTGGTATTGGTGTTTTACTATATTTTAATTGTAATTCAGTTTATCCAAGGGCTTTTGAGAGCTGAGCCCACACCCAAAATCTGTTACAATAGGCTTAATGCAATATGGGATCCAAGGGTTTTCTGGTTGGCACCACAGCAGTGCATGTAAATATTATGTACATGCTGTAAGTGATACATTAAACTCATAAGACTGTACTTTAAATGTCCTTTTTAATGTAAAAACTATTATAAATGCATAATTGTTAATTGTATGGGAAGGAAGGGCTGGGGGTACAAGCCTGTAAGGTTTACCTCTAATGCCTAATACCCTTGCACCAGCCCTGGCTGCTACTGGATCCATCTGGAAAAGCAGGATTCTGGAGCTGTACTACTTTGGGTCCTGTGGCTCTCTCGAGACTCAGCCAGGGCTTCATTTTTCTTTTTAAGCCCTGGAGGAACAGACATACATCTGGCCTCCTCACCCATCAACTGAAGTAGGTAGGCACTCCAGAGCCTGAGGAACTATAAAAGCAGCAGACTCTGTAGCACTCAGTCAATGGTAATGTGCTGGAATAGTGGCAGGGGCACGGAGAGTGGAGGCAAGCTCTAGTCACAAAAAGACATGGGGGTGAGCCAAAAAGAAGTGCCAGTGCAGTGTTGGGAAGGCTTCTATAAACTGGTCTTTCCTTCTTAAAGGGCTAACTAGCAATGGAACCAGTGAGTCTCCTAACATGAGGATGCCAAGAAGGGTGGGGGTGGGAATGAGAAAGGGAGAGGGAGAGGGCTGAGGTAGGCTGGGGAAGGGCTGACAACAAGCAAAAACATTTTACATAAAGCAGTGGCAGTACTGGTGGGGGGCACTCACTGTGTTAGAATATGGTGGCAGCACAATGATGGAAAGTATGTGTCAGAGAGAAAGAGAGAGAATGTGCGTGTGTGGATGTCTTTCTCTCTGACACAGAAAGACATCCAACACACTCTTTTTCTATGAGACACCCATACACTGAGAACGAGAGTGTGTGCGTGTGGGTATCTTTGTATCAGAGAGAGAGAGAGAGACATTCACAGAAACCTTCTCTAAGACACAAAGTGGGTGTCTGAAAGAGTGTGTGTGGGTGTTTGTGTCTAAGAGACTGTATGAGTGTCTGACACTGGCTGACAGTGTGGTTTAAACATTACCTGGCAATTGGTTCAAGAGCTGATTGGTTGGCAAGAAACTTTAATACCAGACCATGAATCCAAGATATATATATATGAGAGATGGGAAGGGATTGGGAATGGTTAATAAAATGGAAAATGTCATAATGCCTCTGTATCGCTCCATGGTGAGACTGCACCTTGAATACTGTGTACAATTCTGGTCGCCGCATCTAAAAAAATATGTAGTTGCAATGGAGAAGGTACAGAGAAGGGCAACCAAAATGATATAGGGGATGGAACAACTCCCCTATGAGGAAAGGCTGAAGAAGTTAGGGCTGTTCAGCTTGGAGAAGAGATGGCTAAGGGGGGATATGATACAGGTCTTTCACATCTACTCTTCAAGACCTCTCATGATTTTAATCTGTTATTTACACTTTCGAATAATAGAAGGACTGGGGGCACTCCATGAAGTTAGCAAGTAGCCCATTTAAGACTAATCAGAGAAAATTCTTTTTCACTCAACGCAGAATTAGGCTCTGAAATTTGTTGCCAGAGTATGTGGTTAGAGCAGTTAGTGTAGCTGGGTTCAAAAAAGGTTTGGATAAGTTCTTGGAGGAGAAGTCCATTAACTGCTATTAATCAAGTTGACTTAGGGAATAGCTCCTGCTATTACTGGCATCAGTAGCATGGGGTCTTCTTGGTGTTTGGGTATTTGCCAGGTTCTTGTTGCCTGGTTTGGCCTCTGTTGGAAACAGGATGCTGGGCTTGATGGACCCTTGGTCTGACCCAGCATGGCATTTCTTATGTTCTTATGTTCTTACTTGGGGGCAGATGGCAACTGATTGCATGGATGGAAGAGGACCCGTACTTCTGTTTGCTTACCCTTGGTATAGGGTGTGTTTTACTACTTAATTATTTACGAAAAATGAGAAATTTATATTGCAGATCTTTTGGCTCAATTCTTCCAGGCTCCAGGTCACATGATGTACCTATGAAGGGTCAGTTAGGTGTTTTTCGGAACTGTTTAAACACATCCTGCAGGGAAAGCACACAAGGGAGTGAGAAAGAAACCAAGTGGGTCGATTTTGAAAAATATCCCTATAATCCACCCCTGATTCCTTCTTTGAACTGATGAAAGGTAAGCTACGGTATAGACTTGAATGTGGCTATTGTTCCTTGATCCATGGGTTACATCATCACTGTTGTGTTCTTTGGGATGTACTGACCCTCACATTGTCAGATTTTCTAAGGTTAAAAGGGCAGCATGGAGCATTATTTATGAAGAGCAACATCTTGTAGGCAAGATAATTCCAATTCTTTAATTTCTTTCCAACAGAGAAGCATTACACTGTAGGACAAAAAAAGTTGTGAACTATTCTTAAAAAATTTGCATAGTCACATAGGCCGTCTTGTTTGATCTCTAAAGCACAGATAAACTTGGCTTTACATCGCCTTTCAAGGCCCTTGGATTTTCAGTATGTACTTCTATTTAACATCACCAGACATACTGCTTTCTAGGATATGCATAAATGAATTTTAGCAGCTTTTAAAATCTGGAGCAGACTTTTCTTCTTTGGCAATAAAGGTTCGGTCAGACATTCGCTTCCCAAAAAGAACTGTCTTGCCAAAAGAGAAAACCATTGCTGGTTTGTTCCCCTATTTGCAATGATTTTCCTCAGCAGGTCTTCACATATAGTGGCTATATCAGCACTGGCCTTTTCACCTATCATCCTGATCTTATACAAATCATGATGTTTTTTAAATCTCTCAAACTACCCTTTGCTGGCAGTAAAGATTTCCCTGTCAGAGCTCTTTCTCTGTGCTCATGCTGCAGGTCTTTGTCAGGTTGAGGACTTCCCTGAATATTACGAGTTAGCTCCCGTTTATGAATCACCTATAGCTTAGAGAATGAGGAAAGTTTATTCAGATGTATTTAAAACAGAACTGTAGCAAGCTGACATTTTCACAGGGTAAAACTGTACAGCATTAGGAATAAGGCAAACATAGTTCAGGATCCAGTCCAGGTCTATTGATATCAGAAAAATTTCCCAGTACTTTAAACACGACTTCCACAATACTCTTCCATTTACAGAAATGGTTCTGTAAAGGAATGAGTATTTATGGGTCTCTCTGGGTCCAACATCTCAGCTCATTGTGGCTCTCTAGCCTCTAAGTTGCCAGAATACTGTGGCGTTCCGAGCACTCTTGTATCAATGTATCAAGCTAACAGCCAGCTGAGCCTGCCTCGATTTAAACCATGTTAAGCCTCTCTGTGGCTCTACGTACAAAGCACCAATCCGTGATCAGGTAGATCCAGGTTCAAGATCTGCCAGCGCACTTTTTTGCTTGCCTCTTCATGGATTATCACCATGCATTCAGCAATCTTTCCATGACATAATTCCTATAACTTAGAAGCATTTAAAGGTGTTGCAGCTTGTGAACTTGCTTTTATTTTTTGTTTTCAAAGATTGTTCCCACTGTGGATATTGCAAAGTGCCTTCAAACTTCTAATTTCACATCCAGAGTAATGCATTGTCGTTACCTTTTTTGCACTTCTACTCTGATCTCTAAATTAACCCTGCATAAACAGGAAGTCATCCACAGGAATCTCAGCAATACGGAAAGCATGCCCAATAAGTTTCCATTATGGCATTCGAAAAGAATTAAATTAAATTCTCTGCACTTTAGATACTGAATCCAAGAACCAAAACAGAAATTATGCTATAGCAAAATTCTAAGTTAATTTTTGTATAATGAGGGATTGCTGAACTCTCAGTTTCTTATCAAGAGGCTCTAGCTGGTTTTGCTCCATTCACTATATTAATCAGTTTTTGTTTTTCAAACAAGGGGATCTCAGGTGTCCTTAGACACCTCCTCCAGCTTCATGAGAAGTATAGTGATGATTGGACTTCATCAAGCAACAGCTGGATGGAGGGATACCTGATGTTACTAATCTTGCATAACCATTTTGTTTTTATTCTACATGTTGTCAGAAAGAATCTAGTCTACATCATTTATGACCTTTGCAAAAGCCACATTATATATGGAGCCAAATTTACTAAGAAAAACATTTTAAAAAATAGCAGTGGGTCTGTTCCATACATAATAATTAAGGACCCCAAAAATCGGGGTGTGTGGTGGGGCTGGGGTTATCAACCAAATTTCTTGCGAGTTTACTTTTTGGGTTTAAGAGCAGGAGAAAACTGGAATGACTGATCAGAAGAGATTATGTTAATGGCTATTTTTTTTCTTTGAGGTACCCTGCAAAAGGTTCTACCATTTATAAGTATGATAGCTACACATTTTTGGAATCTTCTCAACTCTCTGAAAGTAATGCTAAACCCTCTGCATCACCTCTTGAATCTCACTCTTAGAGTGCCATCTCATCAGACGGCATGGGTTCGTTAATGAGAAGTCCTAGGATTGGCTTTTCTTTTCTTTCTTTTCCTGTTATTTTCTATAGTCTGTGGCTTGTAATTTTCTGCAGTAGCTCTGCCTTTGTTTTGTTTAATACTCTGTGTGTAACACCTGGGATGATATTCTTCACTGGAGTCCAAGGGCGCACCATTCAATACAGAAATGTAAAATGTTCTCTCAGTCTCTATATATCCATTCTATTCCAGGATTCACTGTGAGGGGAGAATTACTCTTCAAGGCCTGGCTGTGATGCCAACATAACTTTACTGAGGTAAATTTCAAGCATAAAGGGAACATCATTGACAAGTCCAGTATAAATTTGTGACTCTGTGATTCTTTTCAAGTAGTTTCCCATCCAGATCCTTTCCCAATCACAAAGGGTAGTTTGTAACCTTTCCTCCAGCCTTAAGGTGGTCTGTTTGGATTCACAAATTATCCCAATTCAGTTTCCAATTTTCACATACTTTACTTTAGATGTCTTGGATAGACATTTGCAGCTTCTCAAAACTCTCCAACATCTTTGGTACCTGAATGGCAAGTTGAAACTCCTCTTCCAAAATATCGAGGATGATATATTAAGAGGATTAACATCGGATGGGTGTCACTTGGCTTCTTTTTACCTCTTCTCTCCTTCTACAGGAACATTGAGTCAATGTTCCATGCTCCTCAAAGGTTCTATAGCTGTGGGCCTGAATTCCTCATCTGGAGGAATTCAGATTTACAAAACAACAATAGGCCCAGTATTGGAAAGCAATAAAATGGGGAACATGTGGATACAAATCTTTCCCAATAGAAGTCCAAAAATAGTAACTAATTTCTTCTCCAAAGGAAAAAATAAAACACTCTTAAAGCTCTCCTCAACTCCAAATCCCAAAAGATAGGATTAGCTGGATGGGAACATCTAAGGGAAGTTGAAGGACAGTGGGCAAAACTAAAAGGAGATATAAGGGCATCAAACATTTTTGTTAGGAGGAAAGGAGGAGCAGAGGTGATATGATATGATACAGACTTACAGACTTTCAGATACTTGAAAGGTTTTAATGATCCAAAGACAACAACAAACCTTTTCCGTAGGAAAAAAATCAGCAGAACCAGGGGTCACGATTTGAAGCTCCAGGGAGGAAGATTCAGAACCAATGTCAGGAAGTATTCTTCACAGAGAGGGTGGTGGATGCCTGGAATGCCCTTCCGGAGGAAGTGGTGAAGACCAGAACTGTGAAGGACTTCAAAGGGGCGTGGGATAAACACTGTGGATCCATAAAGACAAGAGGCCGCCAATGAAGAGTGGGTGACTCGCCAGAATGATGGCTACTGCCTGGAGTCAATACCCTTATTCAATAAACATACACACGGTTACTGTGACTCCAACATCACTCTAAGCTTCAATGGCAAGATGAAATGTGGAAAAAAGGATTTGCACTCACAAAGAGGGGAGTAGCTGGCTTGTTACGGCGGTTACTACCCCAAACCAAATAAGCCTGATACTTCACTTTCAATGCATATACAGCATAGTTCTCTGCTTCAACGGCAGGGGAGAAGAAAAACTGATACTTCACACATCCAGCAGAGCTCTCTGCTTCAACGGCAGGGGAGAAGAAAAAAGGGTTCACACTCACAAAGCAGGGAGTAGCTGGCTTGTTACGGCGGTTACTACCCCAACACTTTCGATGCATATCCAGCATGGCTCTCTGCTTCAACGGCATGGGAGAAAGACTGATACATCACGCATTTCCAGCATAGCTCTCTGCTTCAACGGCAGGGGAGAAGAAAAACTGATACTTCACGCACATCCAGCATAGCTCTCTGCTTCAACGGCAGGAGAGAAGAAAAACTGATACTTCACGCATATCCAGCATAGCTCTCTGCTTCAACGGCAGGGGAGAAGAAAAACTGATACTTCACGCATATCCAGCATAGCTCTCTGCTTCAACGGCAGGAGAGAAGAAAAACTGATACTTCACGCATATCCAGCATAGCTCTCTGCTTCAACGGCAGGGGAGAAAAAAAACTGATACTTCACGCATATCCAGCATAGCTCCCTGCTTCAACGGCAGGGGAGAAGAAAACAACCAATAAGGGCTGTATAACATAGTCTGGGTAAAACAAATAAGCATGGGTGTAGCTTGCTTATTGCGGCGGTTACTACCCCTACTACCCCTAACTAATCAAGCTAGATATTTCACTTGGATGCAGCTACATCACTGCTCTCTACATTAATGGTGGGGGTGGAAGGGAAATAGAACCAAGAGCTAAGAGAAACAGATAAGTATGAGAGAAAAAATGTGTGAAGCTTGCTGGGCAGACTGGATGGGCCGTTTGGTCTTCTTCTGCCGTCATTTCTATGTTTCTATGTTTCTATAAGTAAAGAAAAGAATTTTTTAAAGAAATAGCTAAAAAGTCAAGGGAAAAAAGATTAGTGTTCATAACCTACAAGAGATCACAGAAAGAGGAAGACACGCATTAATAGCTGGAAAAGGTAAGAGAAGCTGGGAAAGTAGTAAGAAATGCAAAGATTCAAATGGAATAAAAAATAGCAAATACGGTAAAACAGGGAGACAAGACTTTTTTCAGATATGTCAGTGATAGGAGGAAATACATAGTGGTTTTGTGAGACTCAGGAATAGAAATGATAATCATCTAAGTAAGGCCTAGATTCATCAAATTACTATTTTATCGCAGGAACACAGCAAATTACCCGCCGTGATAAAAAAAAAGGGGCATGTTTAGGAAAATTTTCGAGATTCTGCTTTGCACAGCTAAAAATCATAACCCACGATCATTTTTTTTTATCGCGAAACAGCTTATCGCAGCGTGCGACGCATTAGTGCATCATGTGCCCAAACTGGGAGATATGCACAGAATGGGGTAGATTTTCTAATAGTGCACCCATGCGTACTTTTGTTCGTGCACCAGGCGCAAACAAAAGTACGCCGGATTTTATAAGATAAACGCATAGCCGTGCGTATCTTATAAAATCCGGGGTCGGCACGCACAAGGGGGTGCATATTTGTGCAACTTGCGCACGCCGAGCCCTGCGCGCACTGCCCATTCCCTCCGGCCTCCTCCCACCTTCTCCTCCCTTCCCCTATCTAACCCCCCCCCCCAACCCTACCTACACCCCCCCTACCTTTATCTACAAAGTTACGCCTGCACGTGCCAGCGGGCTGCTGGCACACCATCACCCGACCTGGGGGCTGTTCTGAAGGCCTCGGCTGCGCCCCCCGAAACGCCCCCGGCCCGGTATCATGCCCCCCGACATGCCCCCCGGAACGCCCTGAACGTCACGCCGCCCCCCAGTGAAGCCCCGGGACTTAAGCGCGCCGCCAAGCCTATGCAAAATAGGCTTGGCACGCGCAGGGGGTTTTTTAAAGGGTTACACGCATAACTTATGTGCGTAACCCTTTTAAAATCTACCCCAATGAGTTTTAAAAGGCACCAGAGTACATACATATCTCCTGCTATGCTCACATATGAAAAGTATTGAAAAGTGGTGGAACGTAGACATGCAGAGAAGGCCATGCTTAAGCCCACAGGCAAGTGCCGGGTCCCCTACCTCATAATTTAACTACTGCTATAGATGGCGTATAGGGCATAAAAGTAAAAAATCTTGGCTAATCAGTGGACTATTACGGGTTGTGACCAACAGGGAAAAGGAAGACAAAAAAACTAGGGGGTTTTGGAAGGCCTATCCCTAGCTTGGACAAACTGGGGGCAAACTGTTGAAGCTGTCAATGGCGTCTGCGCCAAAGTAACCAAATACACTGCAACCTGAAGTTTGTGTATCTTATGCACTCGAAAGGAAAAAAATAAACATTTATCATTTTCACCTTCTCGTGTATTCTTTCATCTCACTTTCCCCCTTGCAGCCCAGAACAAATCCACATTATCCTCATCCCATCCTGAAAATCTTCCCACTTAAGTGGCAGAAGCAGGATTTGCATGCACATGAGCGCGCACATTTCAGAGGGACAGCAACTTAGAAATAGGCGCTCATATCAAACAGGGCGCACTTGTAGGTGCTTTCAGCCTATTTGATATCGTGCGTGCATGTACGTGCATATGTAATAAAATGGTTGCAACAATTATAACATAGGTGTGTATAATCATGCTCGGTATCAAATAGGCTGAAAGCACCTACATGTATGCGCAAACCCCGATTCTATCACATAATTGGACCAGTGAAGCAGCCAGTATCCCAATACTATTAGACTTCTCCCTAAGATAGAATACTTTGGAAGACAGGCAGATAAGAAAAGGTATTTTATTTGGCCCAGCAGGGATGTGTAGGTTTGTGTAAGCAAAGCCCTCGTCTTCGTGATCATTTTAGCCTCCATTAAAGCCATGACCTGCAATAATGGTGGCTATTCCACGATAAAACCTTTTCCCCCCTCTTCCACACCCAAAAAAATTATTTCCGATATTAAATCCCATATTAGTGTGCATTACATTTTCATGACATTTAGTAGGAGTTCCTCATTTGCATAAGAAGTTAGCTTTTGTATACTCATTTTCAAATTTGCGTACAAAAACGCACGACGGGATAAACATTGCGCGTTTACTGCGCATTAGACCCCTTTTAAGTTAGCTAGATAAATTTCAATTACCCCAATATTGACTAGGTAAATATAACATCAGGACTTGCTAGAGACATAAAGTTCCTGGATGTAGTAAATGATTGCTTCATGGAGCAATTGGTTCAGGAACCAACAAAGAGGGAGCTATTTTAGATTTAATTCTTAGTGGAACGCAGAATTTGTGAGAGAGGTAACGGTGGTGGGGCCACTTGGCAATAGTGATCATAACTGGAAGGGGGACAATAAGTAAATCTGCAGCTCTAACACTAAATTTTCAAAAGGGAAACTTTGATAAATGAGGAAATAGTTAGAAAAAAACTGAAAGGTGCAGCTGCAAAAATTAAAAGTGTTCAACAGGCTTGGACATTGTTTAAAAATACAATCCTAGAGGCGCAGTCCATATGTATTCCACGCATTAAGAAAGGTTGAAGGAAGGCAAAACGATTACCGGCACGGTTAAAAGGTGAGGTGAAAGAGGCTATTTTAGTGAAAAAAAATCCTTCAAAAATTGGAAGAAGGATCTATCTGAAGAAACAGGATAAAGCATAAGCTGTTGCGGAGCGCTCGGACAGCGATCCCACTCCTGGGAGAGGTGTGTGCCCTTGGGCCGAGGCTCGACGCCAGAGAGTCTGAAGAGGTGCCGTGGGAGGCGTGGCATGCCCGAGCATGGCCTAGACGGGAGCAAGCTGGAGAGATGACTGGAAGACAGGCCCTCCTCCGAGCCTGCACGCTTCGGAAGACCCAACAATGCTATGTTGGTCTTGTGAACAGTCCTCCGACCGTTCCCAGCCCTTTCGGACCTGCCGCAGGGTACGGCATGAAGCGGCAGGCCGGATGGAGGCCAGGGCAGCGAAGACTGGAACATGGATGCAGACGAGACTCAGAAACGAGGGACTGGCAGTGCAGACGAGGACTTCAGAGACAAGGTGTGGACGTGCTGACGAAGACTCAGAAGCTGGGTACTGGAAGTGTAGACGAGGACTCAGAGACAAGGTACTGGACGTGCTGGCGTAGACTCAGAAGCTAGGTTCTGGAAGTGCAGACGAGGACTCAGAGACAAGGTACTGGACGTGCTGGCGTAGACTCAGAAGCTAGGTTCTGGAAGTGCAGACGTGGACTCAGAGACAAGGTGCTGGACGTGCTGACGAAGACTCAGAAGCTGGGTACTGGAAGTGTAGACGAGGACTCAGAGACAAGGTACTGGACGTGCTGACGAAGACTCAGAAGCTGGGTACTGGAAGTGTAGACGAGGACTCAGAGACAAGGTACTGGACGTGCTGACGTAGACTCAGAGGCAAGGTACTGGAAGTATAGACGTGGAGTCAGGAACGAGGTATGATGCATACAGGAGACTCAAGGGCAAGGTACGAGACTGGCAACATGGAGAGCCCTACACAGCCCACCCGTGGGGCTGGTCACTGACCATGACAGCGGTTGCCGCAGGATACCAGGCTTTCAGAGAGTTCAGGAATAGGGTAAGGGTAGCTCACAGATTCAGGAACGAGGTGCATGGCTTGCATCATGAAGCGCCCTACTCAGCCCGCCCTTGGGGCTGGTCACGGACCATGACATGGCTTGCCGCGAGGCACCAGGACATCTTGAAGAACAGGAACAAGGGGCTAGCTTTCCGGAGACTCAGGAACAGGGTAAGACTTTCTCAGATTCAGGAACAAGGTGCGAGGCTTGCATCACGAAGCGCCCTACTCAGCCCGCCCATGGGGCTGGTCACGGACCACGACATGGCTTGCCGCGGGGCACCAGGACATCTTGAGGAACAGGAACGAGGTGCTAGTTTAGGAGATTCAGGAACAGGGTAAGGCAGGTAGCTGCAGTACAGGCAGTCTATAGCAGGGTTTGCTGCACACCGGCAGCCTGAAGCAGGAATTGCTGCACACCGGCAGCCTGAAGCAGGGATCGCTGCACACCGGCAGCCTGAAGCAAGGATCGCTGCACACCGGCAGCCTGAAGCAAGGTAAAGGCATCAACTGGACTGGAACACGGGATCGGATTGGAAGACAGGCCGAAGACAGGAACAAGGACAGGCAAACATCAGGGCTGGTACATCAAGCAGACATCGGGACTGGAACAGCAGGTAAACATCAGACGAGACGAGGAGCTCCAACAGAGCACGAGTAACACTGGACCTTGCAGAAGGCTGGAACACGGATAACTCCTGGGGCAAGGATGGAAGACTCCCAGGAGTGACCAACTCCTTGCGAAGGCAACATTAGACTGGAAGCTGGGCCCTTTAGTAGGCTGATGATGACAACGCCCTGGGAGGAGCCAGCAGGGGGCCACACCTAGCTGGCCCTTGAAGAGGAGTAGAGGGGCGCGCGCCCGCGCTCTAAGAAGCTGAGGAGACAAGCTGGAAGCTGATGGCGTCCTCCCGACCACGTGAAGAATCCAAGGGAGTCAGGCAGGTGCGGAGCAGGACTGCTCTGAAGGTGGAAAGGTGGCAGGCTGCTAGCGGCTCCCAGCCGTGAAGACTGAAGCAGGAAGGCAGAGAGGTAAGCTGGCTGCAGGCTGAAGCGGAGTCAGAAGCAAACCGGAGACTGAGGCAGGCAGCGAGCTGAAGCGGAGTCGGGAGCAGACCGGAGTCAGAGGCTGGCTGCAGGCTGAAGCGGAGTCGGAAGCAAACCGGAGTCGGAGGCAGGCTGCAGAGAACTGGGGAAGCTGTAGAAACGTGGAGAGCTGCAGGCACCGGCAGGGACGGCCACCCTGCCGGGCGAGGACCTGGATTGCAGCACGGGCACCGGCAGGGACACCCTCCCTGCCGGCTGAGGACCCTGGGAGCGGCCGAGCACGCCAGGGAGAGCCAGGAGAGACAGCGGGGGTCCCGACCGCGAGGAGCGCTCACGGCGGGTCGGCCCCGCTGCACGAAGCAGAGGGCGGCCGGGGAGGAGCCCGGACACCTCAGAGGGACTGCTGCAGCGGCAGCGGCATCAGCGGCCCGGCTGGCCGCATGGAGGTAAGAGCCTGCCCGCGCTCCTCGCGGGCAGGATCGCAACATAAGCATTGTCAAGTTAAGTATAAAACATTAAGGCAGGCAAAGAGAGAATTTAAAATGAAGTTGGCCGTAGAGGCAAAAGCTCATAATAAAAACTTTAAAAAATATTTCCAAAGCAATGTAGATCAGTAAATTAATTAAGTCAGGTTACACTAAGTTGCATATACTACATCGGTTGAAACCATTATTAATTTTTGCAGATTTCCATACTGTATTTCAAACTCTAATCTTCTCAAATCTTGACTATTGTAATTCCTTACTACTAGGTCTTCCAGCAAGTCACCTAAAAACCGCTACAACTATTATAAAATGCTGCAGCAAGACTATTACTAGGATCTAGGAAATATAATCACATTACACCCTCGCTGATGTCACTGCATTGGTTGCCAATACAAACCAGAATCTACTATAAAGTATTATAACTAGTTCCTTGTTAACTATTCTAAGTTATACTGTAAAATAAGCAGTCCATGTATTTATTAAGCGCCACAGGTATTAGAATTAGTTCCTTGTTAACTGTTCTAAGTTATACTGTAAAAATAAGCAGCCCATGTCTTATTTACTGTTCAGTTTTATGTGAACCGATGTGATATCTCGATCGAATGTCGGTATACAAAAACAATAAAATAAATAAATAAATAAATACAAACGATAATATTCAACATCATTCATTCCAATAACACTGGCTTGTGACACTACAACCTTACATTCCTCAGCGAACACTAAGATTTCAAAATAAAGGACTATTGACTACCCTCACAATACGGCGCACACATCTGACGCAAATAAGAGATTGCGTGTTTTCCATACCTGGTCCAAAGCTCTGGAATTCCTTGCCTTAGATGTTACGGATTTTACCAGACAGAAAGAGATTTAAATGCGAATTAAAAACACGGTTGTGCAAAAACGCATATAATTTAACTTAAAAACATCAGAATATATAGAGCCACGAAGACAAGGACAAAAGATAATAATTGAATCATGAAGAATACATCAAACGAGACATTGAAAGATTCTCGAAACAACTCACTAAGATGTGCAAACTATCATTTTGATTTAATTATCGTACACTTTGCCTTATGTACTAGATCAATACTAATAAGTATTAGAAAATTTCACTTGATAGATACTAATGCCTGCCTAAGAATACCACCTCTATAACTAAGGATAAACTGACCAGCTCAAATGCCTTTTTCAAAAACAACTTCACTTTCCTATTTTGTGGGTCTTTCAACACTAAGCCTCTCTCTACTGGCATAGTTGTTTTCTTTAACACTGCAATCACTGCTGTATCCACCTTTGGCATCAGAGAAATACTTTCTTTCTCAGGCTTCATGGCATATAACCTTTCCATTGTTATTTTAATCCTTAGGCCCGGGCCAGATCCATGCTGTTTATTCATCCCTCACCTGCAGTATTGGATCCCCTTTGGGCATTTCCCTAAGTTGCTTGTCCATCAATTTCAAGGAATGAAATACCTTTGAGATTAGGGCCCATCACTTTGAATACCTTAATAGATGAATCCTCTCTGACTGAAAAAAGTTCTTCTTTCAACTCCTCCACCCAGGAATCTCCTTGAACCAAACCCTCCCCCAGCACTGATAGGGAGGATGCTGTGCCTCCCAGGGTTACATCGAATTCCCCTTCCATCCTAGGCCTCTTCCACAAGAGGTCCAGATCTGCCCTGGAGAGACTCTACGCCTTTAAGATCACAGTGTACTTTACGATTTATAAGCACAAAGTCTATGGAGAATTCCTGTCCCCTGGCTCCTCCAGGCATCTGGGGCTCCCATTCCTCTCTCTCTGCTCATCTTGGGATACCTCTGATAGCTCACAGGCATGGTAGGACCATGGTGCTGCTGAGTTTCCTGATACTAACAGCACTGGAAGCATGGCTGCCACGGTGTCACTCGGTTCTGGAGGTACGCAGTCTGCCCGAATTGCTGCTGCAGCCTCTCCACCGCCTCCCCTTCGACTCCAAGAATTGCCATCACAGTTCACACAAAATGATTCAGCGATGCTCAGCAGCCTCCTTGTTCCATACAATACCATAAAAACATAAGATTTGCCATAATGGGTCTGACCAAAGGTCCATCAAACCCAGTATCCTGTTTCTAACAGTGGCCAATCCAGTTCGCAAGTACCTGGCAGGATGCTAGCACATTTTTTGCCTCTTTCCATCTCTGGCGGCCCGACCAAGTCACTGCCGTGATATGGAAGGGACTCCCTCATGTCAATGTCCTGTAGCTTTTTTGTTACAATCAACTTCATTGCTGTGTAGGTCCTTTTTACAGGAAAAATGCAAGGATCCGGTCAAGCTGATTGTCCTGCAGAAGGAAGATCAGTCTCTCCAGAATGTCATACACAGAGTCCCCTGACTCGGCCTCAGCTACCACTGGGGAAATCAACCTTCCAAAGGCTCTTGCCTCAGAAGCTTCCACTTTCTCCCCTTCTCTGTTTTCTCCTGCTGTATCAGACTCCTACCAGCTACTGGAGGCAGAGAACTACTGAGGGCTCCCCTGCTGTACCAGGTTATATATTTCTGACAAAGGTAATGTATGCTTTTTAATATAATTTGTTGATTGTTCTATGTAACGCTCACAGGCGAAGTTATGTTTTTATTGTAAACCGGTGTGATTTGTATTTTATACAGGAATGTCGGTATATAAAAGTTAAAAATAAATAAATAAATAAATAAATAGGGAGGAGAGACATCAGGTCAGAATGTGTACTGTGCCTCCATCTGCTGGTAAGAGGAATAAATCTCACTTGTCTGGACAGGTGTGACAGGACAATGAGGACATGCCAGTTTGTTGTCAGACAACCAATTTTTTATCACTGTCAAGCATTTCTGTAATAAAGATATGGAGTTAAACCAGGCAGTTTTTATTGGAATAAAGAGCTGGATGTTGTCAGCCTGTAATCGAATTCTAGGGCTCGATAGCAGTCTTCGAATAGGAGCCAGGTAAATGCTTAAGAACAGAAGACCTATGGTCTGATCCAGCATGGCGACATGATACGAACTCCGTGAATGCCGGTATAGAAAAATACAAATAAATAAAAATAAATAAATAAATAGATCCAGCATAGCATCCTGTCTTCAACAGTGGCTCTTCTTGGTCAACTGAAAGAATCTAGCAGATCCCAGCATGAAAGTCTGTTTCATGCTGTTCACCCCAAGAATTAAGATATGTAGAAACCAAAGTCTATCTGACTAGTAATTATTGAAGGATCTGTCCCCCAGAAAGGTGTTTAAACTTTTTTAACTCAGTTATACTACTAGCCTTAAACAACTTTTCGTGCCACAAGTTCCATAGCTTACTTATGTGCCAGCTGGAAAAATGCTCTTTAATTTATTTTAATCTGCTACCTGTTAGTTTCAGGGCGTGTCTCCTCATCCTAGTACTGACATTGAAAAACAACTGTTCCCTGTTAACCCATTACCTACCACTCATGATTTTAAAAACCTTTATCATATCCCCTTCTAAGTTTTTCTTTTCCAAGCTGAAGAGCCCTAATCTGTTTAGCCTTTCTTCACAAGGGGCCTGATCCAACCCCGTAATCATTTTTATTGCCTTTCTCTGCATGCATTACCCAAGGTGTGGCCACACCATGGATCGATACAAAGGCATTATTATATTCTCCATTTTGTTTTCTATTCCTTTCTGAATAATCCCTTAAATTCCATTTTCTTTTTTGACTGCCGCCACACAATGAAAAAAAGATTTTATCGTGTTATCCATCGTGAACCCAAGATCCATTTCCTAAGTGGTAACTCCTAATATGGAACCCAGCATTGTGCATGCACAGGGTTATTCCTCTCAATGCCCTCTTTTTATTTTAGAGGAACTCTTTCTAAGATTATAAATGATCATCTTGTTGAAAATTTTTTTTTTGCCCTTTTTTCATTTGTATAATGTTTTGCTATGTTTTGTTGGTAACTTTACCTAACTTAAATATAACATACAGATTGTAAAGAAACAAACTAAATGGAATGAAATGTAACATCTTCTCAGGAAGCATAATCACATAACTAGGCCCCTCTGTTGCCAATCTAAACCAACTCCCCACCCCCAATAAAATCCATATTTTTCAAAAGCTATTAATGATTTGTTAATAATTTTCGCCCTAATTTTGAAACATACGTGCATGTCTGTGCTAAAATGGTTACATTAAAGTAAGTGCAGCTGCTTTAGCACAGTTGTGATCTGCTTTGAGCATGGCCAACCCCCTTTTATGCTGCTATTCTTCCAGCCGAACAAAGTATTTTTGTACGTCGCTTTACTTGGGCTCTAATAATGGCTTTGTCATGTCCCTTCCTTTGCACTAGAACCCACAACTCATGTTTTTCATTCAAGTGCGACAATAAATCACATGTAACTTACTTTAAAGTTGTACCTGACAATATTCTGAGGAGCATGGGGATTGTTGGCTGTAAGGACACGTGTAAATTCTTCTTTTAATTCCTGTCAAACAAAACACAGACATAAATATTATTCCAGGTCACAAGTTCAAAAATGGGGAACTAGTAGCAAAAAACTACTCCAAAATGTGAATACCATAATTTAACATATCAGTCAGTAAAATCAGTTTATCGTGGAAGAAAACTGCATTTCGTCAAGCAAAAACAATACTAAAGAATTTACCCCAATTTTGAACCTCTATGGCCATCTGCTTTGATCATTTCCCTTAAATTAAGTTTAGCTCTATTTCGGGTAGCACTCCTGCTGTCACCAGAGCATAGTTGGCAATTTATGGAAAACACAGTGCTGTCAGTCTAGTACCACTGACCACAAAGGGTGGAATGCTCTCCCAGAGCAAGTAGTGGAGGTACAATTTTTTTTTATAATTTCTTTATTGAAGTTTTTATGTTATTTATAATACAAACTCTCACAGCAGAACATTCGGTAACAAGAAACAGGTGATACAACTATCCCCCACCCATTGCCCTCCCTACATCCCCCCTCCCCCCTTTATGCCGTCCGTGCTAGGAAGTTTAGAGTTCTTAAAAGATCTTAAAAGTTCTCAAAAGTTCTTAATATGGTACAAAGTACTTGGTGATTGGTTAGATAAGGGAGCTTGTAAGGCGTCAGGACCCACTTGTCTCTCGGGTGGATTCCTTGTAATCCATTCGCAATTGTAGTTGAATGGACGCCTGTAGTGGCTGTGGTAGACTATGCTGGTATCGCAGCCATGTCGCCTCCCATAAGCTCATCTGTTTGTTAGTCGAATGTCTGGCCGACATATATTCGAAACGCATTAAGGTCACCATCCGTGCCTGCCACTGGGCCTTCTCTGGTCGATCCACCACTATCCACTTTGCCATTATAGTTTGTAGTCCAATCAGCATAGCTTTCCTTGCAAATGCTGCAGCCGCAGGGTCTAATACGTCCAGGTCTTTAGCCGGTATACCTAGGAGGCAAAAGTTAGGATCGCAAGGCATTGGAAAACCCAAAACTCTACCGACTTCCGAAGTAATCGCAGACCAAAATATGACAAGCTCCCCACATTCCCAGAGAAGGTGGTACAAAGATCCCTCGGATATGCCACATTTTAAACATTTAGCATCATCACACATTTTGGCCGCATACATCTGTGTTCGTGACATGTACATACAGTGCAAGATTTTATAGCGGACTTCATTAAGAATTATATTGTCAGTCAATCTGTGGCATTCCCGAATACTAATTATTATTTCGTCGGTACTTAAGACAAGATTCGCCCTTTTTCCCCATTTTTCCTGAATACCCTCAATGGCGGAGTTATTCACCAACGATTTCAATACCCTAGAGAAGGTCCCACTGGAATTAGGTCTCTTCCCCAGAGTAGTAAAGAAGAGTTGCAGATCAAGGGCTTTGGAAAAATCTTCCGCTATATGTTTAAGGGAGAATATGTAGTGCCTTATCTGGAGATAAGCAAAGAAATCTTGAGAAACCAAACCATACTGGACACGTAGATCCTGGAAACTTTTTAGAACTAAAGATTTAAGATCAAAACAGCATTGAATATTATCTAGCCCCTGATTAGCCCAAACCTGAAACACATGACAGGACATTCCACTAGGAAACTGCGGATTTCCCATGAAGGACACATAAGGGGTGATTGTACTAGTCAACTTTAATTTTGTCCGACAGAGATATCTCCAGGCTCCTCTGCTCGAGGAGACAATCAGATTGCGTTTAAATCTGAAGGGTACATCTTTCCCCGGGACTTGTACTAGATTCATAGGTTTGTAAGGATACATCCACTCTACTAAAAACTGCGTTGGAGAGTAAGTGCTAGTACCGTTGAACCAATCATATATATGGCGAAGGATACAGGTAAGATTGTACTCCCTCCAGTTTGGACACGCCAGTCCCCCTTGCAATTTGGGCAACATCAGTATAGATAACGGTAGCCGTGCCCTATGTGTCCCCCATAAGAACCGTCGCACCAACCCATGTATTCTCAGGACCTCTACTTTCTTTAACCAGAGAGGAAGTTGTTGTAACACATAAATCCATTTTGGTAATTCCATCATTTTCAAAAGAAAAATCTTTCCCGTAAGGGACAAAGGTAAACTCGCCCAGCCTTTCAACCTATTCTGCATATTCTGGTATAGGGGAGTTATATTGGCCTTATGTAAATGCTGAACCTCACTGGTGAGACGGATCCCGAGGTATCTCATATCTTTATCAACCCACTTTAGGGGAAAGGGACCCATCCACTCCCTCCGTAGGTTGGGTCCTAGCGCCATGGCCTCAGATTTTTCCGTATTAATTTTCAATCCAGCAAACGCCCCAAATTCCCTCTGATATTGTAAGACTTTAGGTAAAGCCTGCTGAGGGGATGTGAGGAACACTAACACATCATCCGCAAAAGCAGAGATATTAAAGTTCTGGGCGCCCATGGTATAACCTCTGATTTGAGGATCTCCCGCTATCTTCCGTAATAGTGGATCTATGGACAAAATATATAGTAGGGGAGAAAGCGGGCATCCCTGGCGTGTACCTCGACAGAGCCGAAAGTCTGCAGAAACCTGACCATTCGCCAGAATTGCTGAAATTGGATTACGGTATAGCAGAGATATACATTTTAAAATTTCCCCCCTAAAACCATAACGCTCCAATACAGAAAACAAGTAAGCCCAGGAGACCCTATCGAAGGCTTTTTCCGAATCGAATGTGACTACCATCGCCTCCAGTTCGTTGGTTTGACATTCAGCCATAGATACCAATAACTTTGACATGTTAGTACTTATAGCTCTGCCCTTGACAAAACCCGCTTGGTGCTCCATGATCAAATATGGGAAGACAACACTTAATCGGTCTGCAAGTATTTTAGCAAAGAGTTTCGCTTCACAATTTAGCAGAGATATTGGTCTGTAGGCTGCGGGACGTGACAAGTCCTTGCCCGGTTTCTCAAGAACCATGATGAAGGCTTTAGTCACTCCGTCCGGGAACTGCCCCTTGACCTGGGCCTCATGGAAGAATGCCAGCAGAGCCTCCGATGCATCATCCTTGAGTATTTTATAGTATTCAGCGCTTAATCCATCCGGACCGGATGCCTTATGTCTTTTACTGGCAGTAATAACCCCTTTGAGTTCCTCCAAAGTTATGGGTTCGTTTAATTTGCGCAAGTGATCGTCATTGACCTGTGGTAGATTCAGTCCCTCAAAGAACTGGTTTTCCTCTGCAGAACCCCCCACTCTATCTTCTTGGTACAGAGCCATATAGAATCGTCGAAATTCCGCAGCCACTTTTTCACCAGTAGTAAGGGGCCTCCCCTGGTCATCCTTTAACTTATCTATGAAAGATTTGCCTCTTTGCACTCTTACGAGATTGGCCAAGAGTCGTCCAGCCTTGTTACCAAACCGGAAGAGTTTGTGTTCGCCCGCCAACAGACTTCTTTGCGCTCTGAGATGTAACACGTCATTAAGTGCCTGGAGACACTCCCTGTAGCTGGCCAAATTCTCCTTATTCCGGCGAGCCCCCAGTTCTTTCTTGGCCTTCACCAGACTCTGTTCCAAATCCAAGATTTTTTTGTGCATAACTTTCGATTGCGCTATCACGTAGGAGGAAATCTCACCCCGCATAACGGCTTTGCTAGTTTCCCAGTATAGTCCTGGCTGATCTACATGTTCCTTGTTATGTTCCGCAAATTCCTTCCATCTAGCTATCAAAAACTTCCCAAACTTCTGATCTTCTGCCAAATGCACAGGAAATCGCCACAATTTCGGTGTAGGCGTATTAAGGCCTACTTGCACTCCCATCCCAATCACTGCGTGGTCCGAGATTGCCACATCGCCTATAGTCACCTCCAGGACCCTTGGAAACATTGCTTCAGATATCAGAATATAGTCAATCCTGGACAGCGTCGCATGTGCGCGTGACACATGCGTGTAATCACGCTCGGTAGGGTGCAACGTCCTCCATAAGGTAAGTTCTCTGCATAAATATGCAATCCCTTTCCCGGTTGCAATATCTGCTCTCGCCCCAGGCTGTGATCTGTCTACCGCGGGATCGTGAACACAGTTGAAATCACCTAAAAGAATTAGCTGTCCTCTCATCATGGTCATTAGTTGCCCTACGAGCTTTTGAAAAAATATATGTGAGTACTGATTAGGAGCATATATGGAGCAAATGGTTACCTCCCTCCCCTGTAGCTTGCCTACTACAATTAATACCCGTCCTTCTGTGTCAGCAAATTGCTGTACCAATTCAAATCTCAAATTTTTGTGTATCAGTAGGGCCGTGCCCGCCTTCTTCTTGACTGCCGGGTTGTAAAAACAGTGCCCAATCCAGCCCCGTTTCAGCTTCTGACTCTCCACATCTGTCAAATGTGTCTCTTGAAGCCCCACAATATCCGCCTTCAGATGTTGTAGTGTGCTCAATATTTTCTGGCATTTGACAGGGGAACCCAGTCCTCCTACGTTCCACGAGTTCACCCGTAATTTGTTCATTTATCCATAGGATACCAAGAAAGGTGGTCCCAGAACTAGTCGTCTGTTACTGGTAAGCCCCCCAGCCTGGGCTCCCAGTCCGTCTGCTTCCAGATGTCTCCCTGACCTTGCATGGAAGGCCATACCAAGCCTGTCCCCCCCCTTGTCAAGATCCTGATTAATGTACCATAGTTCCCTTCTTCCTAGTCCATGTACAACTGACGATCCCCCTATTCCCACTTTCCCCAATCCCCCTCCTCCCCCCCCTCTAGTGTTCCCCAGATTGATCGCTCCCCTCAAACTGAGTCCCCTCAGACCCACAAGTCTCTGCCCCCAATCCTATGGGGTTGGAGATCCGTATTGATGTGACCAGGTTCTGCCCTCCCCTTATCACAAATAACCAGCCCTCTCCATTCCTCATCCACCCCCCATGTACCGGGTGCAATCATGAAGATATAAAGGCCATATAACCTAGTAAACAGAATTACTAAACTGGGAATGGGCCTAATATTTAAACTATCACACTCCACCCATAATTTGCTGCTTTCTTAGCTATGTGCCATACTCATAGTAAGAGACAACTCCCCCCTCAGCAAGACATTCATTTTTCTTTTACTAAGGCTGTGAGCCAGTCTGCTGCCTTCTCAGGGACATCGAATGCCAGAATCTGCCCCTCGTTCCATATTTTTAAGACCGCTGGGAACTGCAGTGCGAACTGGATATTTTTATTAAAGAGGGTACTGCAAGTCGGCGTAAACAGCTTCCGTTTGGCCGCCACTGCGGCGGAAAAGTCTTGGAAAATTATTATCTTACCCTCCTGATAACGCAGCTCCCTATTTTTTTTATAAGCGGTAAGTATTAAATTCTTCTGATCCCAGTCTAGAAATCGGGCAATTACCAGCCTGGGGCGCCTGTCCGAGTCCCGTTTTGGTCCTAGGCGATGGGCCCTTTCAATCTGCAATTTGCCTTCCAAAGCGGGCAAATTAAGGGCAGACGGCAACCAACGTTCCAGCGTAGTTTTAATCTCCGTCTCCGGTATATTTTCTGTAAAGCCCATAAATTTCAAATTGTTTCGACGGGCTCTGTTTTCTAGATCTTCAAGTTTTTCTTCCGCTGATTTTACTCTCCGTTCCACCGCTGTTAGCCTCGTGGTTGCCGCCATGATGTCTTCCTCTGCTGCTGAGACCCGACCCTCCGCTATATCAAGCCGTCGGCCGACGTCTCCCAGCGCTTCTTTTAAGGCCCCAAATTGCCCTGATAAATCATCAAACTTCGGCTCCAGCCCTTTTATCACCGCTTCCGTGATTCGGGCTACGGTCTGTTCGTCTAGTCCTGCACAGTCGCGGGGAGCAGGGGCGTCCGCCATTTTGGGCTCCGGCTCAGCAACTTTTGTTTTGTCTTTTCTCACCGGCTTGGCACTCATTTCAGCGGCCCCACTTTTTCCGGTGTATCAGTACACGTTCCCAAGATTTACCCTGGGGGTTTCGCTTATATTCTTCGGTTTTTCAGCGCTGTTCTTAGAGTTCGGGGAGGGCAGAACCCGGAGCAAGGAAAGTCAGCGTCCTTCCTCGTTCACCACATCACGTGATCTCCAAGTCAGGGTATTTTAAAACCGGCGTCCGACCATGCCATGACCAGTTTCACCAGTTTGTCACCAGTTCACCCAGCGTTGAGCTAGGTCCTCCAAATCCCCCTGGTTTAAGAGCCTGAACTCCCCACAGTTACTCCAGACCCTTTAGACCCCTCCAAAATGGCTGTTTGTTTTGGTTTTTACAGTTACACCTGCAGCAGAATTAAAGTTTTGTGGCGGAGGACCTGGGCACCCATCAGGGCACATAAAGTATTAATGTGCACATCTCCTGACCACACCCCGAAACACCCACGCTCCGCTGAGACCATGCCCCTTTGAACTCGAGTGACATGTACATGCAGTGGAAGATATGCGCTCATCTGGGCGGCTTTTAAAATTTGGACGGCGCACACAAGCTTGACTCGTTCACACATCCCTCAATTGCAGTGCGTGCTGGGCTTTTAAAATCTATATCATAATTTTTAAAGAATGAAACTGAGATCTGAACTTTATATTTCTATCCCCCGTACTAGGATTTTATATACATAACATATGTATGATAGTAAAAAATCAAAGAAGATGGATAGGATCCAACTACAACCTTTAAGATGGATGTATTTTGAAAACAGAAAACAGATTTGGCTATGAAACATTGGTGTGAAGTTCCTCGGATATTTACATATAGAATAGGGAATCTCAGAGATAAATTAGTAAAAGATGATCCTTTGAAAATGTGAAAAATAAATTATATACTTTCCACATTATAACAGGAACAGTTCAGATGCAAACATTTTGTAATAAAATGATTGAAACTACTACATTCCATTATCACATATGGGAAAAATAATACTCAACCATGCTGAATATTACTTGTGATATGGAATTTGTAATGTATCTTATAAATTGCCCATATGGGCTTCTTTACATTAGCAAAACAAAAAAATAAGAAATAAAAAACCAAAATCAGTGAACAGAAAAGTGTAATCAATATAGGTACAAACCAATTCCATTGATAGAACTCTATAAGGAACACAAGACTTTGGTGGTAACATTGAGATTTCATGAGATCCAACATGTGAGAAGATGAGAATAAAACAGCAATAAAGAGATGAGACTTCTACAGAGAGAAGCAAATTGGATCTATGAACAGGACAAAGTTATATCAAAGCCTTTAAAAAAGGGGAACTTGAACTTTTCTGTTTCCTATCAGTGAGTGATAGAACAAATGGTTCAAATTATTCTGCCTTGTAACATGAGCCGCTAAGTAAACAATGTTTTGTACCTGCATAAATGTCCAGAATACAGAGGGCAACTGAAGGGAGATCTATGACATTTTTACATACTCTATATGGTGTTTATTCTATGTGTTATAGCATTGAAGGCTAGGGATATGCATTTGTTTGAAATGAATGGGTAAGGTGCGACAAATGAGACCATTTCATTTCATTCCTGGACTACTGAAATGAATGGACGGTGCCCGTGAATTAAACAAAAATTTTTGTTTCATTAGTTTATGTTTCCCATTCAAGCTTATGGCCCATTGAAAAGTGCTGTAACTATAGCAGCTAAGAAACTCCAGCATGAAGTAGTAGCCAGGACAAAGCTGAGGCAAGACAGGAGGACAAGTAGACAGAACGGAGGCCCAATCAAGCTGAAGCTGGCCTGTTCCTGACAATATACCCTGGGAGTCTTGCTGCCACTCTGCCCTGCTGACCTGGTCCTGAATCTACTCCTTGGGGGTGTCTTGCTGCCATCCATGTCTCTGACACTGACTACAACTTGGGAGTCTTGATACAATGCTTTCTCGCTGCTATATCACTTATGCTACACTTTGGGAGTCTTGCAGACAAGCTAACTTGCTGCCACCCATGCCCCTGATGCTATACCTTGGAAATTTTGCTGCCACTCTTCCTTGCTGCTATGTTCCTTATGCTACATCTTGGTGGATTTGCTGTTAATCTGTCTTGCTGCCATACCCTTGACTCTACACCTTGGGAGTCTTGTTGCCATCCATGCCCCTGATGCTACACTTTGGGAGCCTCGCTACTACTCTTCCTTTCTTCTATACCCCTTATTCTACATCTTGGGAGCCTTACTGCCACCTTTCCATTCTGCCTGGGAAGATCCACAGAGGTGTTGGCTGATCAAGCAATTCAGCTTGAAGCTCACCTAAGAGAAGAGAAAAAGAAACTGGACCCTCCCCCAGTACCAAAAGGTACTGGGAGGGTCCAGGATAGAAGGGTACCTGCCCCGACAGCTGATCTGTTTGAAGGGATGTTATGTAAAAAGAGACTATGATTTGATTTTGCACTATTTTTGGAATTTGTGTTGCTGGAGTAGACTTACATCTGGTGTAATGTATTGGACACTGTGTGTTTTCCTGCCACTAGTCTCAGTAAAGACTAATTTGGAACAGAACCAGAATGGTGAGTGATTTTTTGGTATGGAGAAGAGTTCTAAAGTGAAGGAAAAATCCTTAGATATCTTAAAGAGACATTCAGACACCTCCATCCTGTGCCCACGAGCTGACTAGGTCAGGGGCTACATAAAACACCCCAGAAAGTAAGAGGATGAGGTAGAACTCCAGTGATCAGTTCTATATGCTTCAATATAGCAAGGAGTCTCCCTGCAAGAAGTCTGGTGGCTGATTGAAGCATTTAGGAAATGTACTTGGTCAAAGGATGGCCCCATTTTGAAAAGTATGTGATCTATATAATAAAGAAGAAAAATGAGAGCAGTGCATAATATTTTCAAACATCTTCACTGATTTATCTCCAGGTTGTCTTCTGTATTCTGACATTGTACTATATATGATTGCTGCTATTTGTTATTGAATCTAAATATGGATGCAGTTATAGGGATGTGAATCGTTTTAGGACGATTAAAATTATCGTCCGATAATTTTAATATCGTCTTAAACCGTTATGGAACACAATACAATAGAGATTCTAACGATTTATCGTTAGAATCGTGAGCCGGCACACTAAACCCCCTAAAACCCACCCCCGACCCTTTAAATTAAATCCCCCCCCAAATGACTTAAATAACCTGCGGGTCCAGCGGCGGTCCGGAACGGCAGCGGTCCGGAACGGGCTCCTGCTCCTGAATCTTGTTGTCTTCAGCCGGCGCCATTTTCCAAAATGGCGCCGAAAAATGGCGGCGGCCATAGACGAACACGATTGGACGGCAGGAGGTCCTTCCGGACCCCCGCTGGACTTTTGGCAAGTCTCGTGGGGGTCAGGAGGCCCCCCACAAGCTGGCCAAAAGTTCCTGGAGGTCCAGCGGGGGTCAGGGAGCGATTTCCCGCCGCGAATCGTTTTCGTACGGAAAATGGCGCCGGCAGGAGATCGACTGCAGGAGGTTGTTCAGCGAGGCGCCGGAACCCTCGCTGAACGACCTCCTGCAGTCGATCTCCTGCCGGCGCCATTTTCCGTACGAAAACGATTCGCGGCGGGAAATCGCTCCCTGACCCCCGCTGGACCTCCAGGAACTTTTGGCCAGCTTGTGGGGGGCCTCCTGACCCCCACGAGACTTGCCAAAAGTCCAGCGGGGGTCCGGAAGGACCTCCTGCCGTCCAATCGTGTTCGTCTATGGCCGCCGCCATTTTTCGGCGCCATTTTGGAAAATGGCGCCGGCTGAAGACAACAAGATTCAGGAGCAGGAGCCCGTTCCGGACCGCTGCCGTTCCGGACCGCCGCTGGACCCGCAGGTTATTTAAGTCATTTGGGGGGGGGTTCGGGAGGGTGGGGGATTTAATTTAAAGGGTCGGGGGGGGGTTTTAGGGGGTTTTAATGTGCCGGTTTTGCGATTTTAGATTTTTAGATTTTTCACGATTTTTCACGATTTTTCACGATATTTTACCCCCCCAAACAGCAACAATACGATTCCCTCCCCCTCCCAGCCGAAATCAATCGTTAAGACGATCGAGGACACGATTCACATCCCTATGCAGTTATGGACCATTGTAAGAGAAATCCCTTTATTAAATATCACACCAGATTTTAGGGATGTGCATTCGTTTCTAACATATTTCTCATCCGCAACATAAAGGGCCCTATTTGTTGTATTCCTGGGGAAGCGAAACGTATCGCGATTCCCCACGAATATACCGAATCTGCTGAATTATTCGGCCGTCTAAAGGACCCAATTTAAACAAGCCCCCCACCCTCCAGACCCCCCAAGACTTACCAAAACTCCCTGGTGGTCCAGCGGGGGTTCCGGGAGCCATCCCCTGCACTCACATCCTCGGCTGCCGGTTTCAAAATGGCGCCGATAGCCTTTGACCTACTATGTCACAGGGGCTACCGGTGCCATTGGTCAGCCCCTGTCACATGGCCATTGGCACCATCTTATGCTCCTACCATGTGACAGGGGCTGACCAATGGCACCAGTAGCCCCTGTGACATAGTAAGGGCAAAGGCTATCGGCACCATTTTGATTACTGGCAGCCGACGGTCCGAGTGCAGGAGATCGTTCCCAGACCCCCGCTAGACCACCGGGGACTTTTGGTAAGTCTTGGGGGGGGGGGGTCAGGATGGTGGGGGGTTTGTTTAAATTGGGTCTAGACAGCCACATCAACACGCTGTGCGCCCCCAGCCAGCACCCAGAGCAGGTTTCCATAGGACAGGCTCCAGAATCGCCACCTCCGAGACAGGCGGCCAGCTTGGGGGAAAGCAGCCCAGAAGCGACCCAGAAGGATAAAGACGTGGTCGTTCCCCGTATCGGGCAGGGAACCAGGACACCAGGCCTGGATATGTCTTTTAGTGCCTCAGGCAGTGATTTCCAGGTGTCTCCCCCCCCCCCAAGCGATCTGGTTTGCTCGCCTTCACCGCCACTGTCGGTGGAGTAACCGCGGTCTGTCTCTGCGGACGCGAACCAGGAGGAAGTAGCAAGGGAGAAAGACAGACGAGAGACTGAGGCACCCTCAGCAAGTGGGCCCGTGACACGAGGTAGAGAGAGTGGGCGCAAGAGAGATGGCGCCGAGCAGAGTTGGGTGGGAAGGAGCAGGACAGCAGGCCGCAAACCTGAGCAGACATGGAAGAGGCCGACAGAAAGCAGTTGGGAACAGAGAGGAAATCGGAGTGTGTGGCCACAGCAGGGGTATTCATCGAGTCTCGTTCGAAATGGAGGGTCGGGCATCGTGGAGCGGAGAGGCAGCAGAACAAGCCTACGGTGAGTGCGGGCATGCCACGAGGGTGACAAAACAGTCCATAATAGCGAATAGGGGAGCGCGATTGGATAGGGGATTGGCAGAAAGAAAAAAAGGTCCAGCAATATAGGGAGCGGGAGGTAAGAGGTGGGGATGATAGGAAGTTGGAGTTTGTCCTAAGGAGTGGGGATGGTGGAGAGACAAGCAGGAGCTAACTGGGATAGGAGCCAAAGGGGACAGGGAGATGACAGGGGGGACAATATCTTTGGAGCAGAAGCGGTCGGTGGTGTGTCTTTATTTGCAGGTGTAGCAATCAGACAAGAACAGGGAGCGACCATGGAGCAATGGAGGGAACGGTCCAGGGTCGAGAGGGACTACCCTGGTAGGTAGCAGGCCAGCTTGGAAAGCAGAGGAGCACAGGCGGTGGTGGCTCATTTCACCCAAGGAGCGACTGCAGGTAATGAGGGTGAGGTGACCATTCAAAGATCGGTTTAAAAAGCTATTAAGCGATGGAGAGAGCACACAGGGAGTTCTAGTTCCAGCTCAGATTCCTCTACTTCGTCATCATCGGATAGTTGCGCTTCGGTGACATTGAGGGTCAGAAGGGTCGGGACCGAGCCAGGATATGGGACACCCCACATTAGCATCATTAACAGAGTTTTGGGAAGGGATTCCCAAGAAATTAAGGATGAGGATCAAGAGAAGGAGATATGTAAACATTTTCCACCTGTTAGAAGGCAGGAGGGGAGACAGGAAGCCACGCAAGAAGGGCAAGAAGAGGAAGGCAGAACGCAGCGCAAGCGTGAGATTTCCCAAAAACATCATTAATTGGGTTAGGGGTTTCCTTAGCTTGGTCAGCGTAGTAGGACATTATCACCTGGAGCAATATGGTGCTCTGCTGGCTTATGGGGATAGCATCCTGGGAACATTTAAAAATTATGAAGGGTGGGCATGGTTAAATTATGATGAGCGCTTTCGGGAAAAAATTGCGGGGAATAAATTTATGTCATGGGGAACGCAGGATATTAATTTATGGTTGACTCAGATGACCAATAAGGGGGCCGGTCAGGGAGAGCAGGCCAAGGCGGTAACGCAATAGGTAATGAGGGAGGTAGCGTAGGCGCTAGTTACTTGCATTCAGGAAAAGTGACGGGGAATACAGTCAAATCTACCGATCAGAAGACAACGGTGTCTCCCACGGACGTGTGTTGGCAATTTAATAGGTCCACATGCTTATTTCCGGATTGCAAGTTTAGGCATGCATGTTCGGCATGCAACGGATCACATCCCGTACCCAAATGTGGGACGGTGCAACCAGCACCAGCGGGCAAAAGTATGCCACAAGGAAAACACATATAAAAAAAAAATCATTCCATACAGACTATTATTTGGGACAGGGGGCAGGTTTTCAGACAAGAGAGGGGAAGGGGAATTAATAAAAAAAAGAAACAAAGAAGAAATCAAAATTACAGACAAATACATGATACGCAGGATAACTTACTCGTTAACCACTTAGGAGGGAGGGTAAGGTCCTATAAGAACGTAATGTCCATGTCCTTGCAGACTTTTATGGACGGTGAGAAACTAGCATTGGGCAGGGAGATGAAAAGGAATGGGAGCTGCTACGGTGCTCAGTTGCCCCTGCGACTTGGAAGGCCTACCTTCAAGGAGCTAAGACAGTCATAAGTTTTTTGCAAGATAAATGGTGGACTGGGGGTCAGGTGTCAGAACACTATGTCATAAATTCATTATAGGGTCTGGGGGGGTATTCGGTGGCACCAGTACGGCCCCAGTTAGTGGGCTTTGCGTTCTTTCAAAAAGTATGCGGGTGGGGCAATCCAACAAGCAGTTTTAGAGTCAAGAAAGTGTTAAAGGGTTGGGAGCGGGAGGGGGGGGGGAGGGTACAAGGAAAGATGTTAGATGACCCATTAAATTTGAGGATTTAGATTGCTTATTTGCAAGTTTGCCGCAAGTCTGTTGGTCATGATACGAGGTTGCGTTGTTTCGAGTTTCATTTTCCTGGGCGTTTTTCGGAACACTAAGGATTAGCGAGTTGGTCGCGCTCTCTCGGCGTAGTGTGAGAAAAGGCGGTATCAAATGCCAGTTCGTACAGTTGAGGGAGTCAGAGGTTTGACTCTTCATTGCAAAGTCAAAAACGGACCAGAAAGTAAAAGGAGCCGTTATCAAGTTAGGATGTGATGTAAACAGAAAGGTGTGTCCTGTGAAGCTAGCTGAGAAGTATATGGAAGTGAGGCGGAAGCGTGAAGGAGCCTTCCCGATTCACGAGAACGGGAGTCCTTTGACACATTACCAAATTGGTAAGGTGATGAGCGCAGTCTACAGTAGGCTAGGACGGGATGTGCAAGCATACAGTTTGCATTCCTTTCACATCGGGGCGGCAACCTCTGCAGCCGAGGCGGGTCTCTCAGTTAGTAGTATTAAAGGCTTGGGGAGGTGGCAGTCAAATCCGTTTCAGTCATATATTCGATCATAAGGGTCCTTAAGGGAAATGACGGGGGGGTCGGGGGTGTGACTAACAATCTGTGTTTATTTTGCAGAAAGACAGGGGTTGAGGAATTTTACAGGATGTGCCTGGATCGTGGGCCATTCCTACATCCACAGAGCACAACGAAGAGCGCTGAAACAGTCATACGGGGAGAATTTGGAGACAGATAAGAAGGGATGGCGGGTAGCTTGGTTCAGTAAGAGGGGTATGATTTAGGACAAAATCCTACCTTTCCTGTATGAGAGGTTTGACATATGGGGAGCGCCTAATATTCTCATAATTCACTTGGGTGGGAATGACATTGGATACAGAACATGCAGGGAGTTACTTACATGTATGAAAAAAGACATTTCCCAGATTTGGATTCGGTGGCTGCACATGCGCATCATCTGGTCCAACATAATCATTCGCTTATGAAACAGGGGAGAGGTAATCTGGCAAACGGGAGTCAAAAAACTTAATAGGCAAACGGGTAAATGGATGGGGTGGGAAGGGGGATTCTGGATTAGGCACACGTGGTCGTGGATAGAGGTAGCGGGGTTATTCGCGGGCGACGGGGTCCATTTATCCGACGTCGGTATGGACGTCGGTATGGACAGGAAGGGTTGGAAAGAGAGATAGCAAAATGGTAAAGCCGCAGTTTGGGAAGAACAAGTTGATTAGCCCAACTTGTTTGTGGCGAAAAAACCCAAGCCCAAGAGGAATTTGTAAGGAGGGTTACAGAGGGGGGACAGGGGGGGCAAGCCTCGTGTAGCCAAGGGGTGCCACTACACGGGGGGACCAAAGACCTACGAGGCCTGGTTCTCGGTATTAGCTTACTCTCACTGGTACGAGGCAGAGTGAGTGGGGTGGGGGGCGGGTGCTGTTACTTCACCATTGGGGATAAGGTGGTGGAGAAAGGGGAGGATTAAGGGGAGGGGGGGGGAAGGGGAAGTTGAGTTTTGTTATTCAAGTTTGTAAGGGCTCAGGTTTAGTTGTAGTAATAAACTGCGGCCTATATAATCCCAGTTACTGTGTTTGTGTAATTATTCAGGTAAAGGGCAGGTTGAGCAGATATTCTATCCACAAGTTAGAGCATTACAGGGGTTAAAGTTTGTTTTTTTTAACTGCTTACCCAGTGGGCGGGGGTATAAGCACTCAGGTCGTTCCACAAGCTGCTTACTTTGTCCTGCATTTTCATGGCCGTATTCCTGAAGCAGGTTTAGGCCGAATGGGGCAACAATGCCCAAAGCTTTGCGCTTTCAAAATTACAGAGGTTGTTTTGACCGGACAAAGCATCTACAGCTGTAAATCTCTGCACAGATTTTTTTCTTGTGGCAAGTTTATAAAATGTAATCTGCACATACTTTCCCTTTGAGAACTAGTACAAAATCCAAGGGCAAAAGGACACGCAAACTTAAGATAAGATAAGATATGCCACACTGGGTCAGATCAAGCCCACCATTATGTTTTCCAACAGTGGCCAATCCAAGTCACAAGTACCTGGCAAGTTCCCAAACATTAAATAGATCTCAAGCTACTATTCCTTATTGATTAGTAGCAGTTTATGGACTTAACCTCTAGGAACTTATCCAAACCTTTTTTAAACACAATTAAGCTAACTGCCGTAACCACATCCTCTGACAATGAATTCCAGAACTTAACTACGCACTGAGTGAAAAAGGTTTTTCTTTGATTTGTTTTAAATGAGCTACTTGCTAACTTCATGGAATGCTCCCTAGTCCTATTATCTGAGATAGTAAATAACCGATTTACATTAACCTGTTCAAGTCCTTTCATGATTTTGTAGACATCTATCATATCCCCCCTCAATCGTCTCTTCTCCAAACTGAACAGCCCTTTCCTCATAGGGGAGCCGTTCCATCCCCCTTATCATTTTAGTCACCCTTCTCTGCACTTTCTCCAGTGCAACTATATCTTTTTTGAGATGTAGCGACCAGAATTGCACACAGTATTCAAGGTGTGGTCTCACCATAGAGCGATACAGAACCATTATGACATCCATCGTTTTATTTCCCATTCCCTTCTTAATAATTGCTACCATTCTGTTTGCTTTTTTGACCATCACAGCACACTGAGCTGACAATTTCACTGTATTATTCCCTATGATGCCTAGATCTCTTTCCTGGGTGGTATGTTTTGAGTGAAGCACTTTCAGATGACTATATTCAAGCTGAGTCAACAATACGCTGAGCTGTTGCCGCATCAAACTTAGGCCTGGATTTTCTAATGTCACAAACGTTATTGAATCCCGCAGTAATGGGGGGTGAAGCAGGGGGCAGGCCTGCAAAAGCTGGCAGCGATTGCACCACAGCGGTGTTATCACTGCCGGCTTTCGCACCCAATAGCACCAACATGAAAGGTGGTGCTATTGGGCACGCTACTGGCGCTGCCAGTGAAGTTTCCACAGCGTCTGCCCTGATGCCGCCCCGACTCCTCCTCTTCTGGTACCGCTGCCACCCTGACTCCGCCCCTAGTTAGCTATCGCATGTGAAAAGAGATAGAAAATGACCCCCTTAGTGTTGTTCGTTTAGATATTAAGATCTATTGGTCTTTGAGTCATATTAAAGCTGCTTTTGACAGATGAAGATTTCTTTTCTTAACAAACACATATATTGTACATCATTGGTTGAAAGCCTCTCACCATTCACACCTTCAGGAATTTCAAATCCGTGTAGTTTTTCAACACAGACAATGTTTTTCCAAGTTCTACAGATCTGTCTTATATCGGTCCATGTTAAAATTCCCCCTGAAGAAGCCTTTCAGATGAAAAAAGGATCCTTATTGAGGTTCTTCAAGTTTGAATTTCAACATTGGGTTTTACAACTAAAACCATTGAAATGTAATCAAGTTTACCTAGTTTCTTTTGATGTCAGTTGACTTGTTCAATGAAAATTATTAATTCCAATATTGTTGGAGTATGAGTGCGGTATGTGTGTGTATTTTATGTAAGTTTTGTGTATTTTTGTATTTTCAATATTTTTTTGTAATTTTTCTAAGAAGTTGTTTGTATGTATTAAATTCAAATTTTGTATAAAGAATATATACTATTACTGTTAATATTTCTGTCTTTTAGTCATAGACTATTCTAAATATTTTTTCAATGAAGGTAAAGCTTTGCTTTTACAACAATTTTTTGTAGCGCTGTTTCTCTTGGGGATCAGTATATTTATATATTAGTACAGCACTACATTTAGTTAGTGAGTTTGTCTGGTATCTTTTTCTACCATATACACACATATTCACAAACTCACACACATGCTCACACTCACATGGTTCCTCACATCTGCATAAACATACGCTCACACACTCCCAGGTGTCTCCACTTTTCTTGGTTGGAATACAACAGCAGCCCCGGGCCCTCCTCTTCATTTCTGCTGTTGGCAAGTTGGGATCCACCTGCAGCCCCATTCTTTCACTCACACACCCACGAAACCCAGGCGGACTTCCTGTCTGTCTGTCTCTTTCTCTCACACACACGCATACACACACACACACACAATATATCCAGGCATCCTCCCATTCTCTCTCACTCATATGCGCACACAACCCAGGCAGGCTTCCATTCACATCCACCCAAATACCAGGCAGACTCCTATTTAGGCATGATTGCACACTCACCCATCCCAGGCAGGCTCTCATTCACACACACACACACACCCCAGACAGGCTCCCATTCACACACACACACATACCCATTCCAGGCAGATTTCCATTCATACACAGACAGGAAACCCAGGCAGCCTCTCTTTCACACACACACACTCACACGCATCCAGGCAGGCAGGATCCATGGGACTTTTTATTTCTCCTCCATTGCTGCTGCCACTGTTAGAAACAGGATGCTAGGCTTGATGGACCCTCGGTCTGTCTCAGTATGACAACGTCGTATGTTGTTATGTTCTTCACTTCAAAAACAACTCACACTGCCCCCACAGCTCCCAGTGGAGAGCTGCTATAAAAGGGGTGGCCATTCCAGCACCCTCAAAGGGAAGGGATGTAGAGAATGGTACGTCCCCTTACCCACTAACTTATACTACATTAGCTAATGTATGAGTTACCCAGGGCTTACTGGTAACATGACTGTAGCAACCATTACTCTAATGCCTCAATAAATCGGTTAGTCTATAAGGTGCCACCAGCCTGTCATATACTTAGAGAGAAATAGACATCTATCTTTCTATATAAAGAAAATCATACACTGTCAACAGACTTGTCCTGGTGTCCATGGTGACATCTCTTCCAGGCTTACTTCCATTCAGATGTGTGTTGGGCCTATAGATTTCTTGAGTGGAACAGTGTTGTATTCCGTGCCCGCGGCCATCCGCGGGCGCGCCCCCCTACCTGATTATGGTGGTGACCCGCCGCGGCAAGCATCGGGAGGAGAGCCAGTCCAGTGCATTGTTCCCACGCGGCAGCACAGGCCCCCAAGGTGACCACCGGGCTGGGAGCCGTTCCTGCTCCCCCTTCGTGGCGTCGGGTAGTTTCCCCTGCGGATTGAGATTTCAAGATGGCCGCTGACATCTTAGGCATGAGGCCGCGCCTCCTCACCAGAATTAAAGGGACCTAAGCCCTTTAATTATCCACAGCTGCTGCCAATGATCCAGAGCAGAGGAAGTTCAAAAGGAGGCTTTCTCTGCTCATTCCTTGACTTTGCAACTTTTGGGTTAGTCAGGTCTGCTTGCTTCGGTGAGTCTTCTAGTGTCTTGAATCCTTGTTCTTGTCTCGTCTTGGTGTTCCTGGTTCCTGACCGGATCGGCTAGCGGTGATTCCTGGTGTTTGACTTCGGATTGGCAAGCAGTGATTCTCTGGTGTGTGACTTCGGACTGGTAAGCGACAACCCTCTGGCACTTGACCTTGGACTTCTTCTTGACCATCGTCTCCAAGGGCCCACCTAAGTCCCAGCAGCCCGGGTCCCTACGGGCTCCTCCTGGGGGGACCGCGGGCTTCCAGGGATGAAGCTCCAGTCAGCCCTTGCACCAAACGCTCGACTTCTTGACCTCTCAAAGGTCCACTTAACTCCCAGCGGTCCGGGTCCCTACGGGCTCCTCCTGGGGGGACCACGGACTTCCAGCGGCGAAAACACTCTTCCTTTCCTCGACATCATGACTCTTCATCCGCCTCCACAGTCGCCTCTGTCTCCAGTGCCAAGGGTCAGCTGGTCACGTCTTCTGTTTCTGCCTCGCCACCCAACGGGAGAACCTACAGATCTTCCTACTAAGGTATACCATCCTCCCATCAGCCCAAGGTTTCACAAGCCTGAGCATAACAAACAGGAAGTAAAATGAAGTAAAAACTCCTTTTGCTCTCTCAAACTCTAACTCAAAAGTTTACACAGATATCGGAAACTCTCTGTTGGAATGTCCTAACGCTAATGCTTCATTAGTATCCTTCGAAGATACTTTCCTCCGAACCATGTGCTGCTGAGCGACTGTCAGCTTTCCCCTTTGATTTGCACATTGAGACTCCAGAGCTCTGCCTGCCTCTGGGAACCTGCGCATGGAACAGGGAGCATTTCAGAGAATGCCACCCTGGTGGTTCTTGATTTCAGTTTTCTACCTAAGAACCTAAATTTGTCTTCGAGAACTTCCCTCCCACATTTTCTTATGTCGTTGGTGCCCACATGTACTATGACAGCCGGCTCCTCCCCAGCACTGTCTAAAATCCTATGTAGGTGACGTGTAAGGTCTGCCACCTTCGCAGCAAGCAGGTTTATTACCAAGCGATCCTCACGCCCACCAGCCACCCAGCTGTCTACATTCCTAATCGAATCACCAATTACGATGCTTCACTTAACCCTTCCTTCCTGGTCAGTAGCCCTGGGAGACAAATCCTCAGTGCGAGAGGACTTGTGTAGAGATTTAAATGATTTTATTCTTTTGTGACTCTACACTGGCATAATCATTACAGGAAACCTCACCAAATACTAGTTTATTAAAATATTATCAACTTTCTAATTCATAATAACTTGTCTTACCACATCACACTATACATGACTGGCGGTTACTTATCTTTGTGTCGTGTTTGTTGCACTGGAGTGGTGTGTGCATGCACAGGTGGATGGCAAGTAGCACGCTGCACCACCTACTGTCTGCCATGCCACCATTTAGCTGCACTGGAGGAGAAGAAAGTTTGGGCTAAGGATTGTGTGCAGTACTGGCCCCAGTGATCAGCGCAAATGACGGGGGAAGCCCAGGCCTTGCAAGCTGAAGCAGGAGCTCCATGCTTCCCGCCAGTGGACCAGGAAGTCCGAGCAGGTAATGGCCTCTGTAGGCCATAGGACAGATAATACCGCTGTGGGGGTGAGGTGATCGGTGCAGGCCCAGAGATAGATGCAATGGCAGAGGTAGGAGGACAGGGAAGTGAAGGTGCAGAAACCCTCTCAGTCCACCATTTCTGATGGGCCTTTTCAACTAGTGTTATCAATATATTTTATCAAAAAAACCTGCTTTTTATGGTGGGTTTAGGGCTGCTTGGGGCTTTGACCCTGCAGACTATGAACATTTAGATTGTGGCTGCTACCAGCATGTTATCAGGTTTGGATGTTTTTCTTTCTACAGTAACTGAATGTAAGCTGCTTTGAAGTGCCTGAAAAAGTGGAATACAATTTTTATAAAATACATTTTTCTATATAAAACCCTGTTATAGGCTCATAAGATCAATAAATCATCATAAATGTAGAAATAACATAATTTCTATAGATAATAAAGATAAGTCCCTGGGACATCAATAGACCTTCTCTCATGTTTCAGTGTAAATCTCCCTCAAGGGAAAAACAGATTGTTGAAGCTGAAAAAGAACATCAAATCTCTATAATTTAAATAACAAAGAACACTAAACAAAAAAAAGAAAAAATACACAAAATAATATTGACATGGATAAGGGGATTTTGGCAGGTAAAACATTTTTTTACCCACATAAGCTGGCTTGTTAAACCTTGCCCACTCTCAGGGTAGGTAAAAGTGCATGCATTGTCAGGAACCATTCCTGGGGGTGCATTTAGCTCAGGAGAGGAAAATAATATAGATAGATTGCATCTTCAGATCTACGTGGGTTATTTTCCAACAGCGTTGTACCTATGGGTAGTAATCAAAGCAAACCTACTCACATAATCTTGCTTTCTTTATTGGTGCAAACTCCACGGTTAATAAGCACCAGTGGCATTTACAGCTATAGGGCAATAGATATTTTTCCATAGGTAAGGGCATGCTTACCGTTGTAAAATCACAATTTGATTATTCCCATTTCCCCTCCTCTGTGCGGGATAAAACACTGTGTGGACTTTAAAGCTGTGGAAAAAAAGTAGCCAGGGATAGTTTGGGGAAGGGAAATTACAAGTGGAAATGATTTCATTTCAAAACCTCTGCACATGGTTTCCGATGCAAACTTTCTAGTTTCCCCTTTTGAAATGTGCTTGCAGACCCATGGGTAAAAGTGCCTCGGGGGTCTGCCAGGCCATGATAAATTTCATTACTGCCATCTGAAGTTGTAAAATAGAACTATTCCTACATTTAGTAGGCAATTTTCAACAGTGTGCACAAGTTGGTACATCTAAAGTTAAAAACTCTGTGGTGGGAGCTGCACAGTTTATAAAATGCTGCATATGATTGCCCTGACAGTGTGCACATATATTTGAAATGCGGGAAAATGCAGTTTTCCTATCTATTTTAGAAAATTGCATGCATATATTTTATGTGATTCATAACTGTAATGTGCACCATAGCACCCTGCGTTATAGGAAGAGACAGGGTATTTTAAGAAGAACGCTCATTCTCAATAGATATTGCTTATCTCTGCTGTTTTGCTTCTGTCTTGTATGTATTTCAAAAAAATGAAAAATATTTTCTCCCACACTGTTCTTAGTCCTGCTGGCACTCACTCAGTCTCGTGCTGTAGTATTATCTTGCTAATTATAATTTTTTAATTCCCTATGTATTGTTAAGGAAGAAATTTGGGGCTTTACCTTCCAGACTTTTGGGGAGCGGTGTGTAATCAATTGCACTGCAAGGGGTATCCAACCAAGCCCTCCTAATTCTAGCACATGTGGCCTGGCTGAGGACTGGACAGCTTAGCTGGTTCCTGTTTGGCTAAGTTTAACAGTCTAATTTGAATATACGTAACTTCTATTCTTTATTTTTCCCTATATACATTGCTCATATCTTGCTGTCTATTCCCTCACACTCTCCCCTCTCCCTCCCAGCCTTAGAGTTTCCTTTTTAAATAGTTCTTCCAAGGACTTAGGTTAAGTGAATTATATAGGCCGGAGTACCAATCTCACAACTTGTTTATTAGTCACTATTAGCAGAAAGTCCTTTCTTCAGTGCAACAATTGTGGTGCTTATATCCCAAGGTGTAGCATTTGAAGAATTCAGGGTTGTCCAGTTTGTCGTCAGCTGTCTGCCATGAATAAGGAGCTAATTCATTTGAATCACAAATTGTCCATGTTGCAAATATCCTCCCCTTTTTTTTTTTTCCAGCCTCCAGGCTCTCTCTCAACTCCCACAGAGGATTAAGAAACCCAAGCATAAATGATTTACAATGGGCTCTGATGGAACAAGACCTGTGACTCTGAGATACCCAAGCATCTTGTGTATCCACCCCCACTCCCCAGTGATGTCAGGCAACCAGGATTCAGAAACCCAAGAATAATTGGATTACAGTGGGCTCTGGCAGATTAAGGCCTATAATGAAGAGACATACACTCCATCCTCTATAACCCTTACATAATGCATTTCCTGCATTGGAAAATGAAGATGCCTCAGCAATAGAATATGAAGTGATATCTGAAAGGGAAGTAGCCACTCAATAAACCCAGAAACCCTTCAACAAGATCAAATATCAGAAAAGAAAGCTTCTTCTGCTGGGAAACTCAGTCAGAGGGACCAATTTGGGAACTAATTCTGAAAGGGACACAACAGTTATGCTGCGCTGGAGGAGGAACCTTGGCCTGGTGCAGGATTGGTACGGCCCTCCGGTCGGCCCTGGAGAGTGCCTGCCACCAGGAGGCGGAGCACAGGAGGCTAGCTGGAGCTTCGCCAATAGCAACCCAGGGTTCCCTCAGGTTGAGCCCTTGGTTACCCAGGCCGCCTCGTCTTAGGTGGGCCTCGCAGGGTCTCCTAGAGAGAAAGTTCAAGGGAGTGCCCACCACACCAGGCCTTCCACTGCACACCAGGCCTCACGCCAGAATTTGGCGTCCTCAGTGGCATTGGCCACGCCCCTACATGCGCACGCGCGGACCGCCTGACCTCTTGTAGGGCCAGGGGCAGATCCTAGCTCCGCAGCGCGTCCTGATTGAACGTACGATATAAGGAAGTCCCTTCCTGCACTTCCTTGCCTCAGCAATCGGGTAGGCACTGTAAGTGTATTAGTTTGCCTCTGCGTTCACAGTCTTGTTCCAGCGTCCTACTGTTCCTGCCTTGTCCAGCATCCTTCTGTTCCAGCGTCCTTCTGTTCCAGCATCTGACTGTCCTGTCTCCCCAGGTAGTACCCTCGGACTGTCTCTCTGGTACTGACCTCGGCCTGCTCCTTGACCATTCTGCTCGTTGCCTGGATCCTGACGTCTGCCTACCTTGTGAGTTTGTCTGACCTCTGGATCCTGACCCCTGCTTCCTTGACTACTCCTTGGACTGATCCTCAGATTCTGACCCTGGCTTCCATTGACCATGTGTCTTGATTCTGGCTTTGTCCCTTGCCTTATCATCGCCTATGCTGTACTGGCCTTCCTTGGCTCTCCAGACCTATAGCCTAGTGACCGACCTCACTCCCTTGCTGCTCATGGGCATGCCTCTCTACTACCTCTCCGGAAGACCCTGCAAGGCCCACCTAAGTCCAAGCAGTCCGGGTCCCTACGGGCTCCTCCCAGGGGAACCGCGGGCTTCCAGTGGTGAAGCTCATCCTAGCTTCTGTCTCCTCCTGTGCTCCGCCCCCTGGGGGAAGGTGCTTCCTGGTCCCTACCAGGGAGCCGTTCTCCACTGCTCCAGGACAAGGGTCCACCTCCAAGTGCAACACTAGGTTTAAAAAAGGTTTGGATAAATTCTTGGAGGAGAACCCCATTACCTGCTATTAATCATGTTGAATTAGAAAATAGCCACTGCTATTACTAGCATCAGTAGCTTGGGATAGACTTAGTTTTTGGGTACTTGCCAAGTACTTATAGCCTGGATTGGCCACTATTGGAAATAGGATGCTGGGCTTGATGGACTCTTGGTCTGACCCAGTATGGCATGTTCTTATGTTCTTAAGGTGAAAAAATATTTTTCAGATCTATCAGAGAAAGAAGAGAAGCCAGATGTGGTATAGTGAAATTGAAAGGTGTCGAGGAGCAATGTGTGGAGCTAGATGAAGAAACGGTAGAAATATTAAACAAATATTTCAGTTTGGTGTTCACTAAAGAAGACCCTGGAGAAGGATCATTGCTGGTTGACAAGACTGTAGATGGAGATGAGGTAGAACAGAAGGTATAGGAAGAGCTAGGCAAACTGAAAGTGGACAAGGCTGGATGAGGTACATCCGCAGATAATGAAGGAGCTCACAGATGTGCTTGCAGATCCTGTTCAATAGATCCCTAGAAACGGGAGTTGTGCCACAGGATTCGAGAAGAGCAGTGATTGTTCTGCTTCACAAGAGCATATAGAAAGGCATGGTTTAATGGAACAATGTCAGCATGGATTTACCCAAGGAAATCCTGCCTCACAAATCTTAATTTTTTGGAAGGAGTTAAACATGTGGATAAAGGTGAACCGGTAGATGTAGTGTATTTGGATTTTCAGAAGGTTTTTGACAAAGTCCCTCATGATTGGCTTCTAAGAAAACTAAAAGGTCATGGGATAGGAGGTGATGGCCTTTCATGGATTACAAATTGGTTAAAAGACAGGAAATAGAAAGTAGGATTAAATGGTCAATTTTCTCAGTGGAAAAGAGTAAACAGTGGAGTGCCTCAGGGATCTGTATTTGGACCGGTGCTTTTCAATATATTTATAAATGGTCTGGAAAGAATACAACGAGTGAGGTAATCAGATCTACAGATGATACAAAATTATTCAGAGTAGTTAAATCACAAAAGGATTGTGATAAATAGCAGAAGGACTTTGCGAGACTGGAAGATTGGGCATCCAAATGGCGATGAAATTTAATGTGGAAGTGCAAGGTGATGCATATAGGGAAAAATAACCCATGCTATAGTTACATGATGTTAGGTTCCATATTGCACCCAGGAAAAACATCTAGGCGTCATAGTGGATAATACATTGAAATTGTTGGCTCAGTGTGTTGTGGCAGTCCAAACAGCAAACAGAATGATAAGATTTATTAGCCAGGGAATGGTGAAAAAAATGGAAAATGTGATAATGCCTCAGTATCACTCCATGGTGAGACTGCACCTTGAGTCCTGTGTACAATTCTGGTTGCAGCATCTCAAAAAACATATAGTTGCACTGGAAAAGATACAGAAAAGGGCAACCAAAATGATGAAGGGATGGAATTGCTCCCCTTGAGGAAAGGTTAAAGATGTTAGGGCTGTTCAGCTTGGAGAAGAGATTGCTGAGATGGGATATGATAGAGGTCTTTAAAATCACAAGAAGTCTAGAATGTGTAAATGTGAATCGGTTATTTACTCTTTCGGATAATAGAAGAACTAGGGGGCACTCCATGAAGTTAGAAAATAGCACATTTAAAACTAATCGGAAAAAATTCTTTTTCACTCATTGCACAATTAAGCTCTGGAATTTGTTGCCAGAGGATGTGGTTAGTGCAGTTAATGTAGCTGGGTTTAAAAATGGTTTGGATAAGTTCTTGGAGAAGTCCATTAATTAGGATGACTTAGGGAAAAGCCACTGCTATCACTGGAATCAATATGATGGGATTTACTTATTGTTTGGGTACTTGCCAGGTACTTGTAGCCTGGACTGGCCACTGTTGGAAACAGGATGCTGGGCTTGATGTACCCTTGGTCTGCCCCAGTATGGCAATTTCTTATGTTCTTATGTCCTTAAGAGCAGAGAGGAGGCTGGAATTTACAGGGCAGTTAGCATCACCTCAGAGGAGGGAAAATTAATGGAGATGCTGCTGAAGGAAAGGATAGTGAACTGTCTACAATTGGTTGGGTTGCTGGATCCAGGGCAGCATGGATTTACCAGGGGATGGTCCTATCAAATAAAACTGATTGACTTTTTTGATTGGGTGACTAAAGAATTGGACCAAGGAAGAGCACTCAATGTGATCTACTTGGATTTCAGCAATGCTTTTCATATTGTCCCACAAAGGAGACTTGTGAATAAAACGAGAAGCTTGGGCGTAAGGGCTAAGGTGGTGGTGTGGATTACAAATTGGTTGACTGATAGGTGACAATGTATAATAGTAAATGGAGAGAGAGCCATGTTAAGTGGATTGCCACAGGGATCAGTATTGGGACCAGTTCTATTCAATATCATTGTGAGCAATATTGTAGAAGTGATAGAAAGTACAATTTGTCTGTTTCTGGATGATACTAAGATATGCAAAAGAGTGGACACACCTGAAGGAGTAGAGAGAATGAAAAGTGATTTAAGAAAGTTTGAAGAGTGGTCAAAGATTTGGCAGCTAGGATTCAATGCCCAAAAGGGCAGAGTTGTACATCTGGGGTGCTATAATCCAAATGAGTGCTATATGATGGGGGATGAAAGAACAAAAGAGGAATCTCGGGTAATAGTGTATGGCGATCTGAAGATGACGAAGCAATGTGACAGGGCAATAGCAAAAGCGAGAAGAATGCTGGGTTGCATACAGAGAGGAATAACCAGTACAAAAAAAGAGGTGATAATGCCCTGGTACAGATCCTTGGTGAGGCCTCACCTGGAGTGCTATGTTCAGTTCTGGAGCCCATATCTCAGAAATGATAGAGATAGGATGGAGGCGGTCCAGAGAAGAGCAACCAAAATGGTGTGGGGGTCTCCATTGAAAGACTTAAGAGGAGAGGCTGAAGGATCTAAATATGTATACCCTGGAAGAGAGGAGTTGCAGGGGAGATAAGATACAGACCTTCAGATACCTGAAAGTGTTTAACAATGCATGAACTTTAAACCTTTTCTATTGGAAAGAAATCAGTAAAACTAGTGATCATGAAATGAAACTCCAGGGGGGACGACTCAGAACCAAAGTCAGGAAATATTTCTTCATGGTGGCTGCCTGGAATACCCTTCCAGAGGAGGTGGTGAAGTTGAAAACAGTTAAAGAATTCAAAGGGGCATGGGATAAACACTGTGGTACCCTAAAGGCTAGAGGATGGAAATGAGGAAAACTTGCTGGTGAGGCGGTTACTACTCTTAACAGAAGGCATGGGATTACTACCCTTAGGGCCAGATATTCAAACCTACACGCGGGCGTAGATTTTATAATATGCCCGTGCAGCTGCACACATGTTATAAAATCCGGGGTCATCGCGTGCAGAGGAGTGCACACTGTGCCGGAGGCCTCGGTCCCGACCCGGCCTGCCCCCAGATCGGCGTCACGCCCATGACCGCGCCGCCGAGCCTATGCAAAATAGGCTCAGCACGCGAAAGGGCAGGTTTTCAGGGTTACATGCGTAACCCTTTGAAAATCTACCCCTTAACCAATAAGCCTTCATGCTTTGATGCAACTGTAACATTACTCTCCACTTCAACGTCAAGAGGAAAAGGGGAATTGGATTCAGACAACAACCAACAAGGACTCCGACTTTTACAGTGTGGGGAACTGATAAGCATGGGGGTAGCCTGCATGGAGCAGCAGTTAATACAGAAGACATGAGATTACTACCCTTAACTAATAAGCCATGATATTTTTGACGCAACTGCAATATCACTCTCTGTTTTGACGGGGGAGGAAAAGGGCAGAGTAATTGGATTCAGATGACAACCAACACGAGCCCTGACTTTTATTGTCTAGGGTACTGATACGCAGATGTAAGGGGAAAAAGCACAGGCAAAGTCCATAAGCAAATCATGTCAAACAGCACTGCCTAAAATTTCAAGAAGGCTCTTCATCTAGTAAAAGAGAAACATGAAGGTAACCTGCACAGCGCAGCAGATACCACCATTAGAAGTTTGCTGAACAGACTGGATGGTATGGTACAGTAATATATTCATGTAAAACACTTGCAAAATAGCAACTTGCCCCAGAATGCCCCTAAACTATCCCATATTTCCATTTACATGCATGTGTGAGACTGCTAGTACATGCATACTGCGGGCTATTGCAAACTACAACTTATGCACATAAGGCCTAATTTTAAAAAGCATTTACATGCTTAAAAATGGACTACATACGTGTAAAATGCACTTTACTCGAGTGAGTGAGCATTTGAAAATTTCTACAATATATGCCTTGAATTGTCTATAGGATTTACTTGCGTAAGTGCACATTACACAAGTAAATGGCTTTTGAAAATTGCTATGATATTATGTTACATTTATGCATGTAACTCCTTAGAAAATTACCTCCATAATTTCCAGTTTTACAGGCATAAACATTTAGAAAATTTACCCCATTTTTTCATGTCAAGTTTTTGCTAATTTCCACAGATTTGCAAATATTCTCATATTTGTACTTTTGGATTACTCTTATATAGACTGCATATTTGAAGTTTAGTTGCACATGTGTTGTTTAACACAAGGTTTTTATTTGGAGCAAAAACCATTTCCAGATATTCCTCGACCCACACAGCCAAAGTCTGACTGAAGAGCTGTGGAACCCAAAATAGTATGAATTTATGAGAACCTAATTCAAGAAATGTGATTACCATATTGTTCCAATTATAAGACAAGGTATTTTTTTTTTAAGACCATTTCCAAACAGCTGCCTTGTCTTATGATCACAACCGACTGGGAAAGGCAATCCTGCACCCCACTGCTCCTTCCTGCCCATCCAAAGACTTCTGGGTCCCTATAGCCTGCCCTAAGGCGAGTTTTCCCACTAGCTTGCAGAGCCCAAGACATGAGAATCATCCCACGAGCTCGCCCAGCCTAAGATGTTTGACTCACCCACAAAGAAGACCATTTGTTTTTCTGCCAACCTGAGCCAGGGATGGTGAGCGTGTAGAGCCAACTCAGCCAAGCGAAGAGAGGATGAACAATCGAGCATGATCCGAGTCATGATTGCAGAGCACAAGCTGACCTAGGGATCCATGTTTGCTGGGTGTACAGGTATGCAGCACGTTCCAGCAGGGGAAAAGACCGCGGTGTCCCATTCAAGCTTGGAGAGAACAGGAGAAGGAGGCAGTGCCAATCATCTTATAATCAAGCCAATATGGTGTTATGAAAAGAGCCGTACACACACAATAAAAATGTATATATGCTGTAAATGGTTTAAAACTTGATGCAAGATTAGACACGTAGGCTGAGAGTACTAAGAAGTTGAAATTGAAAACGGTTTTTCTAAGTAGCATTTAAGTTACCTCAACAAATCCCGAGATTTAAATTTCCTGTCCTGCCGACCAGAGAAATTTTACGCAGGTAACTATTTACCTGGATAAAATATAGCTGGATGAAAAAAGGTGGGGGCATTCCCAGGGGTGTGGCTTACATGTATTTGGGTAGCACTGATATTCAGCATTATCCAGATATATTTAACAGATAAAGCTGATCGGGAAATCACTCTCCTCGTGTTACCCGAGCAATTTCCCACTCACCACACCACTCAGTACGGACTTCCACATACTTTCCCCTTAAACATAAAATTGGATGAAGCCTGAGAATATATCTGGCCCCATTAACAAATGACTTTTCCTCGTAATCTTTATTAAATACTGTTTATGAGCAGCATTTCATTAAGATGTTCAACACATCCATGTGGACGAATACATTGAAAACATGACTCCAGGCTGCTCACTTGGACATATACCTAAAGTTAGACATGGAGAGGTTCGTTTTCAGAAGCCATTTAGCTGGGTAGTTTGACTGTCTGAAAATTGCCCATCCCTTACCCGGCTGGAAAGGCACATGGGGATCAACCTTCTTTTTGTTGGGTAAAAACTAAACGGGGCTCGGGACCATTTTTAGCTAAGGGGAGGGAAATAACATGCATGGATCGCATTTTCAAACCTATGCATAATTTCCAAGAGGAAAAGGAGGCACAAATCTCTACTCACATATTCCCTTTCCAGAACTGACTGCAAAGTCTCTGGAAGGGAATTTTCAAAAGCACCTGCAGAGACGCAGAGAAAAATTCAAAGAGCTCTCAGGCTTCCATGGATGGTAACATTTTCTGTAGATAGAAGATGAAGCTCAAGAATAAGGGGGCCATGGTGGTTTGAAGTTAGAAGATGGGAAAGCTCACAATAAGCATGAGAAATGTTAGCTTCAATAAGAGTGGTTCCTTATATCACCACTGAGAAGAAGTGGGACTCAGAGAGAAGTGAGTACAGTCCAAGGAGAGAGAAGACAGGAGATTGAGCACAGTCTTCCTCCACACACAGTAGGAAGACTCAACTCAGCAGACTTGGTTGGGGGAAATGATCTGGCAGCTATGAGGTTACTAACTCAGTGGCTTTGTCTACATATACACTGACTGTCAATGCAGAACTAGCAAGTAGTAACCGGGGAACTGGTCAGACTCTGTGCTCTGCACAGCGCTAGAACTTCTGGAGATCTTGAGTCAGTCTTTTAATGCCTCTTACCACTGCAAACACTTGGTTTAATATAGCTATTTTCAAACAAGAATTAAAAAGCATATTCAAACTGGGCCAGATTTTAGTAGCTACGCGGAGGCGTAGATTTGTGCGTGCAACCCGGCGCGCACAAATCTACACCCAATTTTATAACATGCGCGCACAGTCGCGCGAACGTTATAAAATCCGGGGTCGGCGCACACAAGGGGGTGCACATTTGTGTGCCTTGCGTGCGCCGAGCCCTAGGGCAGCCCCAATGGCTTTCCCTTCCCTCCCCCCTCCCCCCCCCCGCACCGTCCCTTCCCTTCCCCTATCTAACCCGCCCCCCCAGCCCTACCTAAATCCCCCCCACCTTTGTTTTCTTATTCATGCCTGCCTCTGGGCAGGTGTAGGTTGTGCGCGCCTGCCGAGTGCCGGCACATGATCCCCCAGCACGGCCGCTGTGCTGGAGGCCTTGATCCTGTCCCATGCCCTCCCACTTCCCGCCCCTTTTTTCAAGCCCCGGGACATACGCGCATCCCGGGGCTTGCGCGCGTCGCCGGGCCTATGCAGAATAGGCTCGGTGCATGCAGGAGCAGGTTTAAAAAGAGTTAGGCGCGTAACCCTTTTAAAATCTGCCCCACAGTTTCAACAAAATGGATATGCATATTTCTATAATTAAAAAGCATACAAGTGCACTCTCTATTCTAATAGAGATGCCTTATTAGATGATACTGGTTATAAAAACAAAAACAGTGGTTATCTCACATATATTCTTCAATATTCTCATCTTTCTTTTCAGATCAAGAAAATATTGCAAAAAACATTAGTCATTAATTTCCTTTCATGATTGCTTTAAACAGTACGAATTGAATTGCATTCACAAGGGAACAGACTCTCAAGGAGCAATAAGTGCTGCTTTTTTTCAAGAAAATGTGTGTTTTAAAACTTCTCTCTTCACAGGTCGTTGCAAATGTGGACATTGTTTAGCCTGTCTAGTTACTCTATTGGCCAAGGAGTTTGTCCATCCTATAATGAAAAAGGTTTACCCTATGAAACGAGCACGCATAAAACGAGCACTCATGATTGAGTGCCTGCTTTCCTAAAGCGCGTCCACATCTCCCGGGCACGCGATTTAACATTAAAATGAGCTGCATGTGACGTCACGTCTTGAGCGGCCCAATTGCACGCACAGGGGCCGCTTTCGCCCGTGCGATGCGTCCATCTTCGCGGGCAGCTGGAGGCAGGGGAGCCGCGGTCGTCTTCGCCGATGTCTGTCTCCGGAGGGGGGCTGCAAAAAAAGTAAGTCGCTTCGTTGCTTTACACTGCCAGTCCTCTCTCCCCTCCTCCCGAAGCAAGGCTACTTTTCGTGCCTTGCTCCGGGAGGAGGGGAGAGAGGACTGGCAATCCCGAGCGTAGGATTGCCCGTCCTCTATCCCCTCTCTCTCTTGCTTTTTTTTTTTTCGCTTTTTCGCTTTTTTTTTTTCTTTTCGCTTTTTCGCTTTTTTCCGCTTTCGTTGCTTGCTTCGGGAGGAGGGGAGAGAGGACTGGCAATCCCGAGCGTCGGAGAACCGTCCACTTCCTGGTACCTGTCATTTCAAATGTCATTTGAAATGACATTTGAAATGACAGGTACCAGCGTGTCCGTGAAGCGTTAGGCCCGTGCACCCAGGATATTGTATAGTGCTCTATACAGTAAAATGGGTTGCGCGGGCCTAACGCCTCACGGACGCTTCTTAGACGCAGCTTGCATTTGCAAGCTATTTACATACAGTATCGAGTGGAAGATGAGCTGGACTGTACGTGCGGCAACCGCGGGTGCGCCTGGCACTAACACAGCTCTTCCTACCGCTCCTTACTATATCGGCCTGATGGTTAGTTGACTTTCTGACTTTGTTACCTAAAGTTTCTTAGACGTTCATGGTTCCATGTATTGCCCGCAGGCAAGTTTTTGTTCATTGTAAACCGGTTTGATTTGTATCTAATGCAAGAAGATTGGTACATAAAAACTATAAATAAATAAATAAATAAATAAATTATTGATTGTACCTGTGTTGCTCTTTAATAAAAAAAAGGATTTTGACAAAAAAAAAAAAAGGTCCCCCAGTGGTTGCAAGCAGGAAGTACAACAGTCTGGCACTTATCGCAAAGTCTGAAAATGTTATTGCAATTTGCGCTAACTTAGCTCTTCGCAAAAGTAATTAGTGCAAATTGCGATAAACTGTATATTAGTATAAAACACACCCCTTTTGCTATCGCATGCGATATTTACCACATTTTGATAAATCCAGGCCTTTGTCATCTATGCGACTCACAGACATTGCTGTTTCAATTTCACGTGTTTTGGGCTTGTTTCTTTGGAAAAAAGTGCTTGTTCTTTCATGAAAACCTGGCAACCCTGGTGTAGGACCAGAGAGGATGGAGTTGGTCTCACAGCAGTCAAGTGCTCTGCTTTTTCAGTGCCCTGGTACCCCCCTTAGCAACTTACAAACTCACGGGCAGCACTTCCTGCTGCTGATCTCCTGAGCTTTGACCCTGATCTTGCCAGAGCAGCAGCAGGAAGCACTGATGCGAGAGTTTTAAAGTTGCCTGCAGCACAACACACAAAAGAGAGAGAGCGGTGGGCGGCTGTGCAAACAGCTCCTGCTGTTTGTTGAGCGGCTGGTGAGGGAGGAGCAGGCGCTGGAAAGGAGGGGCAAGCAAGAGGGTAGAGCTGATGCACAGTTGGGAGGGCAGGCAGCAGGGGAGGCAGGTGATAGGGGAGTAGATGTTGGGGAAGGGGAGACAAGGGGCAGCAGGGAGCCATGCTGGTGAAGGGAGAAGAAAGCAGCCAAGGGGGGAGATGGTGGGGAAGGAAAGAGGCAAGTGACAGGAGGTTAACCTAATTTAACAAGTTGTGTAAAGAAGAGTTTGTAAAGGAACTGGCTACGATACTAGCATAGTATGCAATGGATAATGCTGTAAGGTGATATTTTCATGTGATATGCTTTATTTTTTATCTTTTTGTTTTTATTTTATGTTTATTTTTATTCTTTTTAATATTTATTCATAAATGTATTTATTTGTATTTCATGGGGTTTGGTTTTTTTTTTGGTAATGTATTCTTATTTTTATGTATGACTTTCGCGTTAGTACAAAATATCAAGCAACCGGTTAACTGGTCAATCTTTTTGTCATTTAAGTTTGCCAAAACACAATTGCATCAAACGAATATTGTAATTTTGGAGTACCAATACACAACGAGTCTGTATATCAATCAGACCCACCATGGAAAGGTCACTTTACTTTATTATTATATCTATCAAATATTTTTAGGATTTTTTTGATATATTTAATCTAAGTCCATATTGCCACGGGAACATGAAAATACCATAGTTTTAAATTTGTTTCAAATTGAACATCATAAAAAAAAGCTATACTTAGCTTGTGTAAACCATTATGATATTTATTGAATGGCGGTATACGAAGGATTTTATAAATAAATGAAATGGAAGAGGCAGGAGGGTAAATGATGTTGCTGGAGGTGATGGGTAAGAATGGGGAGTGAGGTCAAGGGATGGAGAGACAAAGGAATGGAAAGATAAAAATGAAGTGAAGATGTGAGAGCTGAAAGAAATGTGAGAAAAGATAGCAATGAGGGGAAGAGAAATAGAAGCTGAGAAAAGGCCAGAAAGAACCCAGGATCAGACCCAGAAAGAAGGGAGATGGAGGGGAGGGGCAGGGAGGAGAAGGGATGATGGGGAGGGAGAGAGGAGAGAGGATGGGAGCACAGAGACAGGACTGCGGATGAGGGGTGAGAAAGAAAAGACCCTGGATTGGGTGCAGAATGGCAGGAAGTTGGTGTTAAGTCAGCAGGATGTCCCTGTCGCAGTAAAAGAAACCCCTCTGTACCCCGTTCACTGTACCGTCTGCTCAACCACTTCTCAGAACCCACTGACCAGAGCACTGGACTGGAACCCCTTAGCACCATACATAAATATATCCTAGCTGGGTTCCGTTTGTTTGTTTGTATTTTGACTTGATGAGAGAAGGCTGGTGATTAAATCTAGTCCGGCTATCACAGTTCCAAGATTTGGCCAACCAGGTTGGGAGGCTAGCATTGAAAATGGATGCTCGCCACCTATCTTTCTCCTCCCCAATCTTAACTGGACTCACCAGGAATTTGGCCAGCTAAATTTAGCCATTTAGTGCTTTAGAAGGCTAATTGTAGCCACTCAGCCATTGTCCATTTTGAAAGGCTTTGATCTAGCCTGTTAATTTCTTATATAGACAGCTAAATCCCTTTTAAAAACTGATGCCCATGCTACTATGTTAAGGAAGACATTCGTAATGAATTAACTTTATTAAACACCTGAGTTATTTTGCATTTTAATTCCTTGTTCTTTTCAGTAGCAACTGAGATCACACTGGTGTTTAACGTTTTACTTAAAATCCAGTAAGTTTATTTAACTTTTTCTTTTCTGTCTTCTTTATAAACAGCTTATGAATTTATCATGATAAGGTTACAGTTCAGAATCCTACTGCTCTTGCAGCCTGCAAAGGGAGATGTATTTTCCAGCTCCCTTTCAGTTAGTGACCATGGCAAGGAGCTAAAATTTTTACCCTACAACTAGGATCCTTCGATTTCAGTTTAAACCAATTTTCACCCATAAATTCCTAGATTTTTCCAAAGGAGACATTTGGTTTAACTGATATTCACCCTGATTTAAGCTGATTAAAAAAGCTGCTCCAGAGCTGCAGCTACAGCCTTTCAAGGCCCCCAGTCACTACTGGAAGCCATTGTGGCCCACAGTCCATGCTGTGTGCTGCATGACCCACCTTCCACCAGTGAAAGAGGTCACCCTCCAGTGCCGCACATGCCATGTTTCAAGTCCTGCCGGGCTCTGGTGCCAGGAATGCATTTCAAGCAGGCCCTGTCCACCAGAAACACTTTCTGTCAGGCCCCCTGGCCCTACATAAAAGCAGAATTGCAGTGTTGCGGAGTGAGGGAGCCTCAGTAAGCTGCTGCCGAGGGAGAGAGAAGAAGCCTGAAGGCTGAATGCTGTTAGTGTATGTGTGTGGGAGGCAAATGGGAGGGGCGGAGATTCTCGATGGTGGGAGGAGAGAGAGAGGGGGGGGCATGTTAGGCAGAAGATGGAGGTAGAGATGGGGATGGGATGCTGCTGGGTGGGTGAGAGAATCTGATAATGGCTTTTGTCCACTAAAATAAACTCTATTTACCCAGAAAAATAATGAGCCTTTTTCAACTGATTGTCTCCCGTTTTTGTTCTTATCATAACAAACCCTGATAAATTCCTGGGAAAAATAAAGAACAATAAATATAGAAAATGAAGGTCCCTATGTACAACTCAGTAAAATGTTTACATGTAGGTTAAAATGGGACCTAACAACATGCTCTGCAAAATATTTTACTGAGGTTACAGAAAAACCCTCATGGGCACGGTCCTAACATGAACGTTAACTCAAAGATGTTTAACATCCACACCTGTATGGTGACCTAAATCGGAGCACAATATGAAAATCACAATGTTACAGCGATAGAGGGGAAGGAGTTAAGAGAAATAGGATGAAATTTATCAGGGGCTAATAGAAAGCCAGGACTAGACCAGGGCGCATGGAGGCACCAACGGGGCTGCGTTTGGATTCATTTTCTTGCCCACTAATTCCTCCTCTCTCTTCCAATCCAGGTGGTTCTGAATAGGCCCAGCATCCCACTATTTCTCTTCTGAAGTCCTGTACCCTGGGCTTTGAATTCAGCCACCAGGTGCTACCATTTACTAATGACTAGAGACGTGAATCGTGTGATTGATCATCTTAACGATCGATTTCAGCTGGAGGGGGGAGGGAATTGGATCATCGCGGTTTTGTTTTTTTAAATATCGTGAAAATCGTAAATCGGGGGAGGGCGGGAAAACCGGCACACTAAAACATCCCTAAAACCCACCCCGACCCTTTAAAATAAATCCCCCACCTTCCCGAACCCCCCAAAATGCCTTAAATTACCTGGGGTCCAGAGGGGGGGGGTCCCGGTGTGATCTTTTACTCTCGGGCCTCCGGTGCGTTGTAGAAATGGCGCCGGCGCCGGCACACTAAAACATCCCTAAAACCCACCCCGACCCTTTAAAATAAATCCCCCACCCTCCCGAACCCCCCCCTCAAATGCCTTAAATTACCTGGGGTCCAGTGGGGGGGTCCCGGTGTGATCTTTTACTCTCGGGCCTCCGGTGCGTTGTAGAAATGGCGCCGGCGCTACCTTTGCCCTGTCATATGACAGGGCAAAGGTAGTTTTTTGTCCCCCGACGTCAGGAGCGTAGGAGATCGCTCCCGGATCCCCGCTGGACCCCCAGGGACTTTTGGCCAGCTTGGGGGGGCCTCCTGACCCCCACAAGACTTGCCAAAAGTCCAGCGGGGGTCCGGGAGCGACCTCCTGCACTCGAATCGTTTTGCCGTACAAAATGGCGCCGGCCATACAGCGTATGGCCGGCGCCAGCTTGGGGGGGTCAGGAGGCCCCCCCCCAAGCTGGCCATAAGTCCCTGGGGGTCCAGGGGGGTCCGGGAGCGATCTCCTACGCTCCTGACGTCGGGGGACAAAAAACAAAATGGCGCCGGCGCTACCTTTGCCCTGCAGGGCAAAGGTAGCGCCAGCGCCATTTCTACAACGCCCCGGAGGCCCGAGAGTAAAAGATCACACCGGGACCCCCCCCCCCCACTGGACCCCAGGTAATTTAAGGCATTTGAGGGAGGGTTCGGGAGGGTGGGGGATTTATTTTAAAGGGTCGGGATGGGTTTTAGGGTTGTTTTAGTGTGCCGGTTTTCCCGCCTTCCCCCTTCCCCTCCCCCTTCCCCCGATTTACGATTTTTGACGATAAATCGGGGGAATTCCTATGAAATATCGCCTGTAACGATTTTTGACGATTTAAAATATATCGGACGATATTTTAAATCGTCAAAAAACGATTCACATCCCTACTAATGACCACAACTCTCTGCCCCCCCAGGAACAGTGTCCCCACTCGATCCAGGGTGCAGATCACCCAGTCTGGCAGCTGAATCCGGGTCCTTCAGCATGGTTGCGAGCAGCACCTCCACTGAGCCCACCGGATGGACCTGATGGAGTTTTGTTTTTTGGGTTTTTTTAATAGTGCTGCGGACACCAGCCACCAAATATCCTTTGGATGGTTATTGCTCTACAAAGGCTCCATCTGTTATGCAACATGCTTCAGAAACTGTGCCAGTATTTCTGATTCTGCTTCTTGTAAAAATGTATGTAAAAATGAGACTAAATAAAAGATGCTAATATACAAAACAGATGTGAAACGTTAAATATGGCTGCATGGCTGTTTTGTGTGTTGCAAATATGAAACCTTCATAGTTTATGCAAATGAAGAATGTTTTCTCCTTCAGCAAACAGTCCACTTTAGAACAAAGTATCTGCAAGGGAGGTTTTGCAGGAAATATAGATGTATGTTTATAAAATCTGCCAAACTGTTAGCTTGAGTTAATTTAGTTTGAAATTAGAGATGTCTGAATTTTAAAACATAGTAGGAATGTGTATTGAGATTTATCTGAATAGAAAACTGCAACAAATGACTTGATTTTCAGTTCGGTTTGGCAATTCCAAACCAAATGGGCTCAGCTCCTGAAAAATCTGAATCCTTTTCAGCTCATTCGATTTGGTCCGGTTCAAGTCTATGGGGGAAGCAAAGCTAGAGAGAACAGAGCCAGGTAGGGATGGGACAGGGAAGTAGCAGGACTAATCCTTTTTCAGCACTATTTCAACCAGTCTATTTTAGTTGGCAACTGCATAGATTGACTTCATTATTATTTTTCAGGTGAAAGTGAAAACATAAACACTTTGAGCAGCAATTGACCATTTTGTTCTCAGGCATTCCTCGATTAGGACTCAAAAAGAGAAGGCGCAGATTTTGAAGCTCCTTGCTTCAGAGTTTAAAAAAAAAAGATTAGGATAAACACTTTACATATACAGGAGAAAGCAAGCTCCTGCTTAATCTGGCGCATTATCTCAAATTTGTCCAGCTCCAGTGTCAATTCTGCAAAACTCCAAACTAACTGATGGCAGTTGATCTATTCCACCACAATTGTTTAACATCCTATTTTCGAACAGCCTTTGATTCCCTGACTGTAGGTTTTGGGCCCTGGAGATCCTGAGGCTGAAGACTTGCTGGTCAAAGATTGACCATTTCCTTAGCTCTCTTTCTGAATTCAGTTGCCCAGCAGTTGCTGTTATCAAAGGTGAAAACTGTCAGCATCCCAGGGAGAAACCTTATATATATAAATATATATATATAATCACAAAGATCCTGTTTTTCAAATATAATATTCAATATTAGTACATATTACTGTTAAACCTCAATTTAACACATTACATTACAGTATTTCATAATTTTTCATTTTTATTAATTTATACAATATCAAAAACACGTGCAATTACAAGAATCCATATAATAGGTTTTCAATCAATTTCTATACAACTTTATATCATGGACATACCAAAAATATTCAGAAGCAGTATCCTAAAACATACCCCACATACACACATTCATATTCATACCTCATACAACCCCCAACCCTGTTTAAAAAACCTAAAGTGCCAACTTTTAATAATCCCAGGGGAGCCACTCTATAACATATCTCTTTACCCCTATATCTCCAAATTATTGATTCATCTGTTTTCAATGATCCCACACTGGGTCCTTCCAATGTGCCCTGTTTTCAATGCAAGAAATAAGTAAGTTCCTGTTATAGATTTTGATTGTGTCACTTATAAAGATTTTTATTGCGGCTACTCCTTATTTAAGATACAGTCTTTAGTTGGAGATCCCCCAACACGTTCCCGTATTTCGCCACCCGGCTGCCTCAGGGGGGAATAATTTTAACAACAATCTGAAAAGCGCAGAGATACAAAATGACCAGGAACAATGTTAGTACCGAACAGACTAATGCGAGACGGTGCACTGTTATACATTCACAATGTGTACAATTGCATATTGACGTACCTGTATCAGTCTGACAAAGCTTTTAATCGGAGTGCACTTACGTCTGCTTGCCACTAGGTTTAAAAACGCTACTTTTGGGTGCGAAAATCACCACAATAGCTTACCAGCTCTGTTACCCAATCAACGTCGGCCTGACGTGCTGACGTCATTAACCTTAAAAGGAGTCTACAGCTGGGTATACCCACTGACGTCAGGGTGTGCTGGCCCTCGCTATAATAAACAGTGTGGTATGAATGCACATCTATCCAGAAAAACCCGCTATACATTAAACCTGAATAGTACTATTCAGGTTTAATGGGACAGTGTTGGGGGATCTCCAACTAAAGACTGTACTATTCAGGTTTAATGTATCTGTCTGTCTTGGCATGCCTCGGTGTCCTGTATGTCAGACGCACGCTCAGATTCTTTCTCAATAAACCATTTTAAAATAAAATAAAAAGAAGTCTGGCACATGGGGGCTGGTGACGTCACATGCTGTGACGCCAAACGTCGTGACATCACGCCTTGAGCAGCCCAATTGCACGCACAGGGGCCGCTTTCGCCCGTGCGATGCGTCCATCTTCGCGGGCAGCTGGAGGCAGGGGAGCCTCGGTCGTCTGCGCCGATGTCCGTCTCCGGAGGGGGGCTGCAAAAAAAGTAAGTCGCTTCGTTGCTTTACACTGCCAGTCCTCTCTCCCCTCCTCCCGAAGCAAGGCTGCTTTTCGTGCCTTGCTTCGGGAGGAGGGGAGAGAGGACTGGCAATCCCGAGCGTAGGATTGCCCATCCTCTCTCCCCTCTCTCTCTTGCTACTTTTTTTTTTTTCGCTTTTTCGATTTTTTCCGCTTTCATTGCTTGCTTCGGGAGGAGGGGAGAGAGGACTGGCAATCCCGAGCGTCTGAGAACTGTCCACTTCTTGGTACCTGTCATTTCAAATGTCATTTGAAATGACAGATACCAGCGTGTCCGTGAAGCGTTAGGCCAGCGCACCCAGGATACTGTATAGCGCTCTATACAGTAAAATGGGTTGCGCGGGCCTAACGCTTCACGGATGCTTCTTAGACGCAGCTTGCATTTGCAAGCAATTTAAATACAGTATCGAGCGGTAGGTGAGCTGGACTGTGCGTGCGGCAACCGCGGGTGCGCCCGGCACTAACGCAGCTCTTCCTACCGCTCCTTACTGTATCAGCCTGATAGGGGGCCCGATATTCAAAGCGCATTCAGCGCTACTTAGCCACATAAGCAGGACTTTTTTGATTAAGTAGCACCTATAAATATGCACTTACGTTAGGCCCTTATATGGCTAAAAAGCTGCATAAGTTATGCGACTAAGTCTCTCCACCCACAACTCATGCGGTATGGAGCATTCTTGGCCGCATAAGTTAACCAGCCATGTTAGATGGTTATAACATATACGGTCAAGTACAAAAATATATGCATACATTCAGCGACATAGCAGTGCCACTGAATGTACCATGTAATTTAGCCAGATAAGTTATATGCAGCCAAGTTACTTAAACGGCCATCTTTCAATATTGGGCCGCTAATGATTTAAAAAGTCACAAATTTGTTCTAATATTTCTCAAACACCAATAAAATATTTCAAACAGCAGACACAAGAAATAACACCCCATAATTTAAAATAATAAATAAATGATTAAATATTTTCCTGCTCTCTTTCCCAATAAATAACTAAATAAATAAATACTTATCTTTTAATTCCCCAGAGATTGTTGTGGATTTGAGTGAAGGGGGCCACCCAGTTTTTATTCTCTCTCTCTCTCTCTCCTTCAGACACATGGGCACTCACTCTCACACACATTCAGGCTCTCTCTGTTTCTCATGCATACGTCAGGCTCACACATGCAGGCTCACACATGCAGGCTCTCTCTCTCGCTTTCTCATACACATCCAAAGGCTCTCATGCACACATGCAGGCACACTCTCTCTCTCATCCATATGCAGCTCTCATATACATGTAAGTGCTCTCTTTCATATACCATGCAGGCTCTCTCATACACATCCAAAGGCTCTCATGCACACATGCAGGCGCACTCTCTCTCGCTCATCCACATGCAGCTCTCATATACATGCAGGTGCTCTCTTTCATATACCATGCAGGCTTTCTCTCTCATACACGGCCGAAGGCTCTCATGCACACATACAGGCACACTCTCTCTCTCTCATCCAAATGCAGCTCTCATATACATGCAGGTGCTCTCTTTCATATACCATGCAGGCTCTTGCTCCCTCATGCACACATGCAGAGTCTCTCAAACACATGCAGGGGCTCTCATACACACATGCAAACTCTCTTATACAAATACACATACATACACAGCCCTCTCAGGCATCCTTCTTTCTTCTGTGCCTTGGCCACACCCGCAATGCCCCTTATTTAATGCAGGAGGGGAGGTGGGAGGTGGCAGCCCTGCTACTGCCAGATGCATCTTTCTGCTAATTCCGGGCCGAAGGCCTTTCTTCTGGCCACGCCAGATTGGGCTCAATCGTGGCCCCACCAAGACTTCCTTTGGGCCATGATGGGCTGGTGTAAATTAAAGTGGAAGATGTAAAACATTTGTGTGTTGGTGTCTTTATCTTTTCCAAATAAGTGCCAGAAGATGTATTTTCTTGTACATCTGCTTCAGCTATAAGCCCCAATGCTTGTGGAATATAGGAGCCTAACTAAAGCTCCAAATGAAGACTCCTTAAATCAGCAAATGACCAATGCTACTTCTAATTGAAAGGCTACGTGTGCAAAAATGTTCTTTTGTGCAAATTTTTTGATGCTGAGTTCAAATGTGTGTGCTACAAGTCAGTATAATGCACATATCATCGGGATTTCTCGTGCGCACTATGTTCACAATCTGAGTGCGTGCGCAGATGAGCAGTGCTTGGAGAGAACAGTGGTGTGGATCCCTCCTTGAATATCAGGCTGTATGGCCCTACCATGCATGCTAAATCTAGTTCAGAGGGACGCTAACATGAGCATGCTAAAATTACAGCCAGTGAATGAAAGCAGGTAAGGACCAAAATGGTCCATCCAGTCTGCCCAGCAAGTTATTTTTTTTTTAAATTAATTAATTTTTTATTTTAATTTTTAAGGGTCACAGCAACTGTCACTCCGTGCAGGCTACCGCCAAGCCTTCTCTTAAATGTAAACTTTGGGAATAATAGTAAAGTTATGTCATGTGTTTATTTCCATGCTCTAGCCAGCAGGCATCCTCCATGCTTTTCCCACAACCTTTTGAATTCCATTACCGTTCTCGTCTTTGCCACCTCTTCCGGGCGGGCATTCCATGCATTCACCACTCTTTCTGTGAAGATATATTTCTTGATGTTGTTCTTGAGTCTTCCCCCTTGGAGTTTCATATCTTGACCCCTGGTTTTGCAGCTTCCTTTCCATCAGAAAAAAATTGAATATTATTAGTCCTGTGGGAATTCTGTGCTACTGCGGAGCGCAGAATTTGTGCAGAATTCCCCTCCTGCGCAGAAAATAGCAGAGGAGACCTCGGCATGCTGCGAACGGAGTGCGTCCCATGTGTGCTCTGGGACGTGCTCCTTTTGTGGCGAAGATGTAAGCTCGGGCGCGCTGGGAAGGCCCTCGTGTGCCGCAAACGGCACGCCTGGGCCTTCATCTTCGCAGCATTCCAATGAGAGAATGTGTGGTGAGAGAGGGGAGGGGGTGTGGGGGAGGGGAGGTTGAGAGCAGGAGGGTGTGAGAGAGAGCATGGGAGGTAAGAGGAGGGGCTGGGGGGATGCCGGTGAGAGAGAATGTGTGTGTGTGTGTGAGAGAGGAGGGGAGAGTGAGAGCAGGAGGGTGTGAGAGAACATGGGAGGTAAGAGAGGGGGCGGTGGGGGGGATGCTTGAGTGGGTTTCAGGGAGAGCCTATATGAGTGGAGGGGGTGTGGGGGAGGGGAGGGTGAGAGAGAGCAGGAGGGTGTGAGAGCATGGGAGGTAAGAGAGGGGGCGGTGGGGGGATGCTTGAGTGTGGGTTTCAGAGAGATGGATCCTATATGAAGAGATTGTGAAGGGGTGTGTATATGTGTGAGAGATTGGGAGCTCGTGTGTATGAAAAAGGGATTGTGTGTATGTGAGGGTGCTAGCCTGTGTGAAGGGATTGTGTATGTGTGAGACAGAGCCTGTGTGAGGAGCAGCGTGAGAGAGAGACAGAGGTAACCTGTGTGAGGATGTATGTGTGAAAGAGAAAGGGAGCTTGTGTGGGTGTGTATGCAAGAGAGAGGGCCCTGTATGAAGGGATGTGTGTGTGCGTGTATTAGAGAGAGGGAACATGTGTGTGAGAGAGGGAGCCTGTGTGAGGGGCAGTACTGAGAACAGGGTCAAACTCTGGGACTGGCAGTAGAGTGGAAGGGGTTGAGCCTAGAGATGGAGGGGAGAGATACTGGCAGGTGGAGGAGTTGGGGCCTGAGAGGGCAAAGTGGCCAGGGGAGTAGGGAGAGCGAATGGAAGGAAAACTCTTATAGTGAATTTCTAGGGAAATTCTCAAAATATTAAAAATTCTGCATCTTTAAGTAATAACTTTTTTTCTGTATTAATTTAAAATGGAATTACTTAAAGACTGTCATGTAAATTGTGTTATTTTGACCAACATAAAGTTTACAGAATTTTAAGTTTTTTTGTGCAGAATTCCCCCAGGTGTATATGCACCTATAATTCCTTTCAGGTAATTATAGGTCTGTATTATGTCTCCCATCTCTGTCTCATGACTGGGGCCTGAAAATGGCACCGACCGGGATGGATGTGGGATCGATACTAAGGTAAGGAGGTCTCTGGGGGGCGTAGGGGATGAGAGCTTTCTCTTTCGGGGAGCCGGGGGAAGGAGGCCACGGCACGCATACTTTACCCTTTGATTTTATTTCAGGGGCGTCGTGATTACCTCGACTGGCGGCCCTGGGTTAAAACAGGGGTCAGCAATGACCCCCACTCAACCTCCCCATTTGGCCGCAGTTTTGTTTTATTTTTTCCCTGCCATGTTAACTATGCGGCGGGGGCTTTGGGATCCACTTTAGCATCCCAGGCCTTCCGCTGTGCATCTAACTTAAAGCAGGGAGGTGTTGTTATTTTATTGCAGCTGACCACATTCTTTGTCAACTGCGATAAAATGTTTTGCATCAGATTGCCTAGTGATAACCTTATTTGCATGCATTTGCATTATTCATACTTGCAAATCACATGCAAAGAAGGTCATTGTAATAGGGGAGGGTATCTGGGTGGGTACATGCAAAATATCATGTGCATCGCCGCCATATACACGATATAATGCACGTTAGAGCCTAGATTTCATATCATAATGTAAATAATGTAAATATTTTAATCCCTACCGTTCGGCTCTCTTATTCTAATTTCTCTTCCCAGTTTTAAGACCCTGTTGTAATGTAACTTTTGTTCTCCTTGCACTTGTTTTTTCGTTTCTTGTTCTCACCCCTTGTTTTATGTAAACCGGCATGATGTGGTTTCTAATCATGAATGTCGGCATAGAAAAACGCTAAATAAATAAAAAATAAATAAATATTACATAAGAACATAAGAAAATGCCATACTGGGTCAGACCAAGGGTCCATCAAGCCCAGCATCCTGTTTCCAACAGTGGCCAATCCAGGCCATAAGAACCTGGCAAGTACCCAAAAACTAAGTCTATTCCATGTTACTGTTGCTAATGGCAGTGGCTATTCTCTAAGTGAACTTAATAGCAGGTAATGGACTTCTCCTCCAAGAACTTATCCAATCCTTTTTTAAACACAGCTATACTAACTGCACTAACCACATCCTCTGGCAACAAATTCCAGAGTTTATTATCATGACATCAGACCCTAACGCCATTTGATGAATGAACCAGTTAGGTAGTGCTGGTCCGAAGCATACTGAGCCAGTGTTTATTTATTTATTTAACATTTTTATATACCGAAATTCATGTAGCAAAGTTACATATCACGTCGGTTTACATTATAACAATAACAAGCATGTAAGAATGCGATTACATTAAACAGGGGAATAGACTTGGATTAGAGTGAACAGGGTAATAAAGCCAAACGCTTAAATAATAATAATAATAATAATAATACGATTCTTTTGCTAGCCTGACTCTAGATCTGGGTGTGTATTAGATTAATTTAATACTCGGAATATGGAGCATATATTTGGGATGAAGGAATGTAGAGTTGGAATGTTAATCTACTATATAATCTGATCGGTAATCTGATGGAGAGTCTGAAGAATGGTAAGGTGAGGTAAGAGAGTAAATAATTGGCATTAATTAAATGCTTGTTCGAATAGCCAAGTTTTGAGTCTCTTTTTAAAGGTGATCGGGCATTGTTCTTGCCGGAGTTCTGGAGGTAGAGAGTTCCATTCCGCAGGGCCCACTGTGGATAGAGCTCGCTTATTTAATATCTAATGTCAAGGAATATTCTTGAAAGGCAACTTGATCTGTCATCTCTGGCAGCTATACATGTAGATATCTGCCTCCCTTGGAGGTATCATTTATTGTGTGAAAACCCACTGGAATGGGAAAATGTGAAAATGCAAATGATCTAATTTGTACATAATTTCAGCCAATTACGTTTACTGACCTTCCAAACGTCTGACGCAACACACAAGGGGTATTTTCCATTTTTCAGACAGAAAGATTTAAATGATAGTTCCAGTAATGTCGAGGGACCAGGCTATCAGCAAACCTTACAGAAAGCTAAATGCTAGGTTTAGTAGCCTCTAGTAAAACTGCTATTTAAATTCAATGAGAGCTGGGAGCAATTTAATTCAGTAATTAGGATTGTCAACTAATATAACTGCTAATTTTACAAAATTACAAACTGGGAAATTTTCCTGAACCAACCCTAATGCCGTCTGCCTTCAAGTGTTCACACATGCTTCAAGTTCCTTTCTATTGCATTTGAATTCTCTATTTGGAAAAAGATTTTCCTGAAATAATTGGAAAAAATATATATAACTTTCCTAAATTTTGTTTCTCTGGAAGATAGGGCAGCTTCAAAGTTGTGTATTGGTAGGGATAATTTTGTAGAGGTGTTAAAAAAAAATCAAAAGGTTTGGTGGTTGTCTCTATAGCCCTAGAAGCTCCACCAGTTTGCTTACTCTAAGGTGAAAACCAAATAATCCTCTGGTTTGTTTAAAATCTAAATAAGTTCAGGAGCTGACTATGATTGTGCTGGTGGACAGGCCTCATCAAAGTGGTATTCTGCCAAATGCATGCCTTGGAGGCTGAGCCCAGGAGTGAGAACTTAATCCCACTCAAATCAACATGGGCGCCAACTGTGTCAAGGGTAGAGTTGGTCTCTTTAGTCCAAGTATGTGTGGTAACTACCAGCTCTGCCGTGATTCTGGGCAAGTTTTCCTGACAAGCCTGCGCCATCAGCACCAGCCGTGCTCAGGCCAGCCCATTCTCAAACTCCTTAGGGCTTAGAGGAGTTAAAGTCTGAGGAGTCTACGAAATCTGAATGCAGCTCATTTATTGAGAGCAGTGCTGAAGAGGACTATTGAAAACCTCTCTTCCGAGCCCTTTCCTCTACTGGGAGGAAGTCCATCCCTCTCAAAGGATATGTCCTTTCCCGGTTTTGTAGAGAAAATGGCAAAGACTGCCTCTCATTGGATTTGGAGATCCCAGGAGAGCCTAGGGCCCCTTTACTCAGCTTCCTGAAATACCTGGATACCTGCCTATCTACCTTCTCCTACATGATCTCTCTCCTCTGGGAAGAGGACGTGGAAACCTCCATACTCTGTGTACTTCCTGCTAATAAGGCAACCAGAAAATATTACATTCAGGCAGTTCCTGGATCCAGCTACCTGACCCCAGAGCCTGCTAATTAAATATGATCTCAATAAGTCCAGGAAATCTGTACTACTATGACATGAGCCTATGTCTCTTGACTTAACTAGGAATCATTCTTTTCAGAGGATTATGGAGTCAAATTTCAAAAGCACTATCCATCTAATGCCCAGTTTTAGGTGGCTAGATCAGCCTCTTTGAACACTGACTAGGCCTCAGCAGCTAAATTTAACTGTTTGTTTTACTAAACACAGCTGCACAATTGTGGGCAGGCTTGAGGTCAGGGTCAGTGCTAGGTTCCTGATATGAGTTCCGAAACTTAGGCTCATGGATAGCCAGCCTAAATCTAGGATCTATCCTTCTTCCCCGAGTCCAGCAATCACCTTCCCTTCCTGAAGCCTTAATCTCAAAGTAACTCTCTCCTCTACCCTAATGCAGTACCCCCGCCCCCCAAGAAGATCATGACCCCAAGGACACCCCCACTTCCCAATGCATCGAAGACCTGTCATTCCCCCACAAGACGATCCCAGCTAATGCAACAAAGACCCTCCAAGGACTTCACACCCTCCCCCTACAAGAAGATATGAGACCCCAAAACCCTCTAACTACCTCAGGTCCTCAACTCACAATTCCAGAGGGTCTTCTAGTCTTCAGCAGAAGAGACATGATTTCCCTGCTGCTGCCAGCATTCAGCTACACAGAATGACAATCACCACAGTGCCACTAGGCAGCAGTATTATGCTTCACCTAGCAGTATCAGCAGGAGGGAGATCATGTCCTACCATGTTACTCCTATGGCACATTTCCAGATTAGGCCAATGGACCTTAGCGCTTCAGTGAGCTCAGGTCATACAGAGACTATAGAGCTGTAGCACTAGGAATAGCCTAGTGGTTAGAGCAGTGGGCTATGAGCCCAGGGTTCAAGTCCAGGTATAACAGATGATTTTAATTATAGGTTACAAATTAAATGAAATAGGTCTGAAATTTCATGTTTTAATTCTTTCAAAACCCTGGGATGCATACTATCTGGTCGAAATGATTTACTACTCTTCAGTTTGTCAATCAGGCCTACCACATCTTCCAGGTTCATTGTGATTTGATTCAGTTCATCTGAATCGTCACCCTTGAAAACCATCTTCAGAACAGGTATCTCCCCAACATCCTCTTCAGTAAAGTCCGAAGCAAAGAATTTGCTTAATCTTTCTGTGATGGCCTTATCTTCTCTAAGTGCCCCTTTATCCCCTCGATCATCTAACGGTCCAACTGACTCCCTCGCAGGCTTTCTGCTTTGGATATATTTTAAAAAATGTATTATGATTTCTAATTCTGAATATATGAATATTTTCATAAATTTGTAAGCTTATCTTGCCTAAGATGAATTTGGTTGTATAAGATACATCACCCATGGGGAACCTCTGTTCTCTTAACAAGGAAACATTTTCTCACATTTTAACATCATGGTGCAATTCATTAAATAAGATTTGTATAGCCAGAGACCACTATTTATGCATGCTTAGTATATTTATATATGTAAGAGTGCATGTACCTGTGTCACATTAGGACTTTAAGTGTATAGGTGCACATTCATTTTACTCTTTTCAAATTATAAGCTAATAAAAATTTGGTTTTATTTGACATTATATAATTTATATTAATGCTCTTTTCCCTTATTCCTCTGGAATTATTTCTGTTTGTTATTTGAGCACTTCACATATTGCCTGATTTCTTGCAGTTCTCTCTCTCTCTCATATATATATATATAATTTTTTTCTTCAAAGAGTTACAAAAAATAAACACAAATTAAATCTTCCTAAAATACAAATCCAACTCCATCCCCACTCTCATTAGTGGAAAAGGCTGGACTGCATCACTGAACTAAACCACAAAAATACTCTGCCTCCCAAATCAAAACCCATCAAACAAATGTAAACAATAAAATGCAATCTATGCATGCACCTTTCCTCCCTCCATGATAGCCTTGATGGTTCTCCCATTCCAGTTTGACCAAGGGTCTCCCTTCCAAATTATTTCACATCAAATTGTTCTTACCACAGAATCATCCAACTTGTGCTGGTGGGCTCACGTAGAGGAAATACACCCCCAGGGGCTCTAGTCCCCTTAAATAAAAAAATAATTTCATATCAACCTTCTGGGCAAGAGGTTAATTTTCAACATGCTTAGGGTTTTCAGAAATCGGGTGCCCAACAAAATTACCCTGCTACAACCAAACACCCAGCCATGGTTTACCTGGATTCTGTCTACTCTGGGAATAGACAGAGCTGGGCATTTTCTCATGGGATAACACTGATGGTTATACAGCTTTAGTGAACCACGGTCTGTATCAGAGAATGACTCTTTAATGTACTTTATTTGCTGTTTTGGAAGTGTGAGTCCATGATGATTATATGTTGATCGCTCTGATTTGCCCATTTTTTGGTTCTTTTAGTGATCTTGTTTAAGTGGCTCCATTCCTTCTTTCTTTTGACATCAACTCTATTTAAAATTCTATTTTACTTTAAGCTTCTCCTTGGACAGTGTAAACAATGAAACTATCATGCCTCTTACATAAGGCCATAAGAGATGCCACTGAAATCCATTAAGCCCGGCATCTTGTCTATGAGAGAGCCCAGTCCAGATGCAAGTACCCAGCAGATCCTAAAAAGTAGATCTACAGTATTTCTTGTTCTCACTTGAAGAATATGTCTGATTAAGATAACCAAGAATACCCAGACTCCTCTGCTGTACTGGCCTGTCAGAGGTGAATGAACTTTGAGAGACTTTCTGACTATCACAGATTCAAAGGATGCAGAAGATTTTGGGAAACTTGTTAGCTCTGCAAAGCTTATAATTACAGGCCAGGAAGGCATCAATGGCCACATTTACTTCACAATGCAGAGAAACTGAGTCCAGGATGCAAGCTTTTATCTTGCAGATGCAACAGAAACCAATTTGAAAAGGAGATCCTATGAGGTGACAGTTTTGAATGAATCCTGGTGCCAAGAAGTGGAATCCAAGTCTAGCTCTATTCAAAACCCAGACTACAAGTTATTTACATAAACAGAGAAGAACAAAAGAAGACAAGAAGAATACAGTGCATCAAAGCCAGCATGATACAGGAACTTGTTTACAGTGGGAGGAGAAACAGGGTTAGAAGAATTCTTAGTTGAGGGAGGTCCTCACAAGCATTTCCTATACAGGATAGATTGTCATGACAACAGTATCATGTGTTTGTGGGCGGTTACACTTTTCTGGAAGTTTCGGCAATACTGTGTTTTAATTATAAAAGAAGGCTCTCTTCCTGTGTGGGATGAGATGCTACTTATTACAGATAGAGGGCAGATTGCATCTCACAAGAACACTTGTCTTTGCCTCTTTTTTAAAAAAGCCAAATAAACTAAATTTTAAAACCTCTTGCTGAATTGCAGTGTTCTTGTGCCCTAAGCTATGAGTCCAAAAATTAGACATTTTGGCACCCCAGGTGGGACTCTAATAGCTGTTGTTATTATAATTATTAATTATTAATAAGCTGTAGTGTTAGGGTTGGTGGACAACCTAGCACTAGGTTCTTGACGGGTAAATTTGGCTTGCCGTTCAAAGATTGAGTTACCCAGGTAGACTGGAGGCTTATCCCGGAGAATTATGAGTTCAGAGCAGATGTGGAATGAAGTTGGATCCATTTTGTGAGTATGTAACAAGAAAAAAAAAAAAAAAGGAAAAATCTGTAAGTAGCAATGTTTTTATTTTATTTGTTGTACAGTGTATATAGCTTGTGTGTTATATCAGGTTTAGAATACTTTTTGCAAAATGTTCTTTAATATATGTTAGGGAGACAGGACATGAGTTGATGATTTGATTAAAATCAGATTGAACAGTTGGAAAAAAAAAAACAGAGGGGTAGCCAGCACTAGTCAGTCTGGGGTCTTTTGTCCTCAGACCGCATGGCTTGGGCTCAAGCGGTTTTACTTTCACTTTCACTTTACATCTGGGGAGCGGCTGAGTAGAGCGGTTGTAAGTGTGTAGATTCAGAAGGAGAAAGAGGGAATAAGATACAATTGGTAAGTTGAAAGTTTTATAATTAGTATGATAAGGTGTTTTTCGTTAGTGGATTTTTACCAAAGTTTAGTTGTTAAACAAAAACAAATGCGGTGCTTTTAAAACTAGAAACTGCATGGCTGGATATTATAGTTTTAGTCTATGAGATTTATTGTTATCAGTTCATATTTAAGTTTGCTTTGGAGTTAACGTGTGATTGCTGTTAGGGTATCATTAACTAGAGAAATGAAGTTTTTCAGTTTTTTGGTGTTTTGCTTCTCCCCCCTCCCCCTCAAGGTACAGGGCTGACTGATGTAGCCATGGCTGGCCACAAGGACTCTTATGTTCACTGTAAACGTAGAAAAAAGAATACCCAGCCCAGCAAGCTTCTTAGTTTTTGGTTTTATTTTCCACCATTAATGCAGAGATGCTCATATTTTGCATCTAAGTTTTTAGAATTGTGTGCTTAACGAGAGTTTATTGTGAAGGGTGTGTTATTTCATTTGGTAAGAACGAAAGCATGAACCTGTGTTTATTTAAAGCCATTCATAATTAGATTTGATGTATCATTGGAGAGGGATGTATGGTTTTTTCTTTGCTCAGGGGTATAGGCAAAGAGATAGAACAGGAAAACAATCTATAGTTATACTACAAGAGAGCGACTCCATTTTAATGAAATGATCTGTTTAAGTGTTTTATCACTTAACAAACCTATTCATTGAGTGTAACAGTTGTTTGGCGGGAGAGGAGGTGAACCCCCCCTTAGGAATGTGTTTGAGAAGAAAGAAAAAAACACCTGGGAGTGAGTCACTTTTAAAATGGATTTTACAGTTCTGCTGAGAGGTTTGAGGTTTAAGTATGTTATAGGACGGAGTGCAAAGGTGATAGAAGAGGGACTAATGGATTGATTTGTTTAATGTGAAAACAGAAATTTGTATTGAAAGTATGGGGAAAGTGAATATTAGGGATGACAGATGACGTAATGTTAAAGAGGGAAGAGATTTATGAATATGCAGAAGGATGTGTGCTGAGACATTTAGAATGTTTTGGGTAACAGTAGAGAAAAGATGTAATTCAGTTGCATTTAATTGTGGGAAGATAGGATTTATTTTAACTTAAACACAGGTCAGAAATACACGGACGGCATGCAGCAGTAAGGATGATAAATATTTCTCAGTTTTGATTATACCTCAGTAGCTGCTACCTTTTAGAAGAAAGGAAATGAATTAGGTTGCTTGTTTTGATGGGAGTTCAGGTATTGGACGTTTGTATTGTGGACTGTTTAGACGATATGTAAAGGAGAAAGATTGTGAGACGGTGAACAGCAGAGAAATAAGCAGCAATGTCTATTATCTATTTATGTGCCAGTAAGAAAAACTTTTGGTTAATGCATATTAGTCTGTGCCATCCTTTTATTTTGCAGGCTTCCAGACTCCTAGCTGATATGTCTGTGCTTTTGGAAATGATTCGTATTTCTATTTAGGGTATTTGCAGGATTTGGTAGTAAGAACTTTGTGGAACATAAGTGCAAAGCTGTTTGTTTTAAGTTTTTCTTTTAGAAGGCGAGTTAGGAGTTTACAAGCATAGGAAAACAAAAAGAGATTTTAAGATTTGTAAAAGGAAGTAGCTCTTATCACCGGGGACAGCGCCTCCTAGGGGTGGACCATCAGAGAAAGGAAAGTAGTTTTATGACTGTTTTTTCTGAATTAAGATATAATAGTAGTTTGACTTTTAAAGAATCTGTAATGTCATTTTTAACTTTCATTTTAATCATTATATTAACTGTTATATATTAGATTTCTTTCCAGGGTACCAAAGCACAAAGCGCATCTGTCTCTATGCTGTGGGAGATGAAGATCAGTTTTTTTCCAGTTTGATTCCTTTTCAATTTTTGAATAGATCTATTTTAATTTACATTCTGAGTTTTTGTTTTCTTTTGTGGATCGATCCAATTCTTTTATATTTTTAAAATACGTTTTTCTTTTTTGAGCTCAAACGTTTGTCATGTTGTTTGTTCTATGTTACATGTGTACAAGGAGGAATGAATGCATGCATGTATTATGTGGTCAGTGTTGTGACATATATGTTTTAATGTACAGTTTGAGTATTTATGTTTGTGGTCTGGACCATTGCATGATGTTTTGAAATAATGTGGGGATTATTTGGCAACTTAAATATAGGGAGTACGTGATATAAAAGTATTTTCTTACTACTTAATTGGATTTGTTGCACTTTTATTTAGGTTTGACTTCATGCACATGCATCTAATCTAAGGAGCTAAGAGATTCTGCCTTGACATCATCACTGAATCCTACTAAAAGAACTATATACGCACTGAATGCAGAATTTAGTATTGGTCACAGACGTTCTTACCTATTATATGGACTGCAAGGCTTACAATTTATACCTGATATCTGCTTTTTTCTATGTTTTGTGAGAATGACTTTATGCAGAATTTAGGTTCTTTCATTTTCTGTCAGCACTTAGGTGTTCAAGTTAATAATATTATTTGAAGTGATGCTGTTTTTATTAGTTTGTATGTTCCAAGTTAAGTAATATTTTCCAGTCTTAGATTTTATAATACTTATATGCTGAATCAGTTAAATGCATATGTACTAGGTTTTTCTATCTTTATCTATGGAAGCTGCTTTGATCACATAGAGGGTGATGTGTTTCATTGTGATTCAAATATGATAATTCAGGGTTCAAGAGGGAGATCTCTTTATATTTCTCTTCCACACCAGCTTAAGTTATAAGCTATTTCTATTCTTTTGTTTTGCAGCTTGCACTTAGGATAATCACTTTGCTGATCTTTAATATCTCAATATTCTATCTCTTATTCTAATGTTTTCGCTGAACCCTTCTTTGAATATCTTTTCATATGACACTATTTACTAGATTTTACCTAATGACTGTTTCACTCTCTTTCACAAAGATTTCTTTTCTCCTTAAAACAAATACATACCTTACACATGAGGAGCTCTGCTATAGGGATTTGTAATATTCTATTACTATATTTTTGAGTTTATTAATTGCTCATTGTTCTTTTCTTCTTATCTTGGTCCTTTCACTATAAACTCTATCTGTGACTTATAAGCTAGTGGGTTTCTATTTAGGATTCCAAAGGGGAAGATATAATTTTCCTTATTTCTGTCTTTTATTTATATGACATTCCTTCCTTCCCTGTGTAAAATCTTACACTGATGGTTTATCAATTTTGCAAAGTACATTAGTTTGTTTTAGATTACATACTATGTTAAAGACTTTCTCACAGAGTTAGCTTTCATTTATTTTTATGATTATCCCCAATATATTTAGACTTACCATCATTTGAGAAGGGTATTAGCCCCATTTCCCCTAGAAGTATCTGAAGACAAAGCAGTATTACTAGCCATCATTTACCTTAATAATTAATACTTGCCCTAACAGCTGTATTATCTCTTGGATATATGACTGCCACAAGTGAATTAGGACTGTCCATACAGTGAGTGCTTTCAATGCTACAGGTTGTTGTCCTAATACTGGATAGCACTATAAATACCCTACAGAATTAGTATGATGTTTCAGACTTTTGCTATGCCTTTGCCTATCATGCATATGCTTTTGTATTTGATCTTCCATCACTACAGCCTATGACTAGAATATGTCTTATGCTTTGCAACACTTTTACATCATGTATGCACAACACAGTATGAGTTTTTCTATAGATTCTTGGTTTTCTTCTATGTTATTGGTTTCTTTACTTTTCTGGTAAGATGCATTGATTATATCCCTGTTTGCCATTTTAATGAATATTATCCTGGGTAGTTGTTCACCACAACAGTATTCATTGAAAAGATTTACCCCGTATGCCAAGTATTATATGAGAAACATAGTACTTTCATACTAGTCTCTCTGTGTACTTATCTTTACATGTTATACCACTATTATGTACTTACTTGATTCTGAAAGATAACATATGTGATCATGTTATTATGAAGTAGGTCCTTTTTATAATGCAGGTATCTGTATAGCTCCATTATAGAGCTAATAGCTACCTAGTGAAAATTAGTTTTGATGTTATTGTTTGATTAACTAGTGAATGCTTGTGGGAGCATCCTTCATATTAATTGGGAATCTAGAGGGACACACACCTATGCACTACACCTGATAAATACCAAGGTTAGTGGTTAGGACACATTTTAAGTTCCTCTGTCATGGCTTAGCATCGAAGACTGATTGATGTGACACCTATCCATTAAAGGTGTCCCATAGAGGGAAATGAAGAATATGTCTGATTAAGATAACCAAGAATACCCAGACTCCTCTGCTGTACTGGCCTGTCAGAGGTGAATGAACTTTGAGAGACTTTCTGACTATCACAGATTCAAAGGATGCAGAAGATTTTGGGAAACTTGTAAGCTCTGCAAAGCTTATAATTACAGGCCAGGAAGGCATCAATGGCCACATTTACTTCACAATGCAGAGAAACTGAGTCCAGGATGCAAGCTTTTATCTTGCAGATGCAACAGAAACCAATTTGAAAAGGAGATCCTATGAGGTGACAGTTTTGAATGAATCCTGGTGCCAAGAAGTGGAATCCAAGTCTAGCTCTATTCAAAACCCAGACTACAAGTTATTTACATAAACAGAGAAGAACAAAAGAAGACAAGAAGAATACAGTGCATCAAAGCCAGCATGATACAGGAACTTGTTTACAGTGGGAGGAGAAACAGGGTTAGAAGAATTCTTAGTTGAGGGAGGTCCTCACAAGCATTTCCTATACAGGATAGATTGTCATGACAACAGTATCATGTGTTTGTGGGCGGTTACACTTTTCTGGAAGTTTCGGCAATACTGTGTTTTAATTATAAAAGAAGGCTCTCTTCCTGTGTGGGATGAGATGCTACTTATTACAGATAGAGGGCAGATTGCATCTCACAAGAACACTTGTCTTTGCCTCTTTTTTAAAAAAGCCAAATAAACTAAATTTTAAAACCTCTCGCTGAATTGCAGTGTTCTTGTGCCCTAAGCTATGAGTCCAAAAATTAGACACACTCCAGGGGGTAGCAATAGCTTTTATAAAATCTTTTTGGCTAACAATATTTTATGGACTTTTCCTCCAAGAACTTGTCCGAAACTCTCTTTAACCCTGCTATGCTAGTTGCCTTGACCATATCCTCTGGCCACAGGTTCTATACTGAGGGGCAGATTTTCAAAGGTTACGTGCGCCGGGCCTATGGACCCGGGATGCGTGTAAGTCCCGGGGCTTGAAAAAATGGGCGGACCGCGGGTGGGGAAGGGAGCGTGGCCAGAGGCCTCCGCATGGCCGCTGGGCCGGGGGATCATGCGCCAGCAGCCAGCCTGCGCAAGTTACGCCTGCGTCTGGCAGGCGTAACTTGTGAGATAAAGGTACTGGGGGGGTTTGGGTTGTGGGGGCAGGACAGGGAGGGGAAGGTGGGGGAGGGAAAGGAAAGTTCCCTCCGAGGCCACTCTGATTTCGGAGCTGCCTCGGAGGGAACGAGGAAAGCCAGCTGGTCTCCCTGAGGGCTCAGCGCGTGCAAGGGGGTGCACTAGTGTGCACCCCCTTGCGCGCGCCGACCCCTGATTTTATAACATGCACGTGGCTGCGCGCACATGGTATAAAACCAGGCGTACGTTTGTGCGCTGCGTGCGTACCTTTTAAAATCTGCCCCTGATTGAAAAAGTACTTTCTTTGATTTGTTTTAAATCTATTGGCTGATAGTTTCACGGAGTGTCCCCTTGTATTAGTATTATTTGGAAGGGTAAATAATTGTCCTTTACCCATTCCATCCCTCTCATATTTTATATCATACCCTCTCTCAGCCTTCTCTTTTCCACAGGGGAACCATTCCATTCCCTTTATCATTTTTCTTGTCCTCCTCTGCACCTTTTCTAATTCTGCTATCTCCTTTCTTCGGCGTTCTCGGCCACTGGGGAGGACCTGCGCGATCGGCGCCGAGCCCCACCGGGGGAAGGTCAGTAAAGCACGCTCCCCACCCGGAGGGCCTCAGCGCCGACAGCGCGATCAAAATAACAGCAGAACCTGCAAAGAAAAACGAAAATCGCGCCGGGACACAGGACCCGCCACCACACCAGCGCAGCCCATCAGAGCGAGCCCTGCTAGGGCTTTAAATTCCTGCTCTGCCCGGCGCCATCTCCTTTCTTCGGCGTTCTCGGCCACTGGGGAGGACCTGCGCGATCGGCGCCGAGCCCCACCGGGGGAAGGTCAGTAAAGCACGCTCCCCACCCGGAGGGCCTCAGCGCCGACAGCGCGATCAAAATAACAGCAGAACCTGCAAAGAAAAACGAAAATCGCGCCGAGACACAGGACCCCGCCCACCACCCAGCGCAGCCAATCAGAGCGAGCCCTGCTAGGGCTTTAAATTCCTGCTCTGCCCGGCGCCATCTCCTTTCTTCGGCGTTCTGGCCACTGGGGAGGACCTGCGCGATCGGCGCCGAGCCCCACTGGGGAAGGTCAGTAAAGCACGCTCCCCACCCGGAGGGCCTCAGCGCCGACAGCGCGATCAAAATAACAGCAGAACCTGCAAAGAAAAACGAAAATCGCGCCGAGACACAGGACCCGCCCACCACCCAGCGCAGCCAATCAGAGCGAGCCCTGCTAGGGCTTTAAATTCCTGCTCTGCCCGGCGCCATCTCCTTTCTTCGGCGTTCTCGGCCACTGGGGAGGACCTGCGCGATCGGCGCCGAGCCCCACCGGGGGAAGGTCAGTAAAGCACGCTCCCCACCCGGAGGGCCTCAGCGCCGACAGCGCGATCAAAATAACAGCAGAACCTGCAAAGAAAAACGAAAATCGCGCCGAGACACAGGACCCGCCCACCACCCAGCGCAGCCAATCAGAGCGAGCCCTGCTAGGGCTTTAAATTCCTGCTCTGACCGGCGCCGCGTGCCGAGCGTCGCGCGCCAAAGGCGCGCGACAAAGGGGCAGGCCCCTTTGTTCGCCCCTTCGTGCAGCCCCGAGGGAGCCCCGACCCACACCCACGGAGGCAATCACATCCATAATACGGTAGCCGCCAGCAAAAAAAAAAAAAAAAACTGAGCCAAACAGACTTCACTGCCTGGTATAAATCCAGCACCTACTACAGCCACTTCAGCATTCAACCAGCCGCTCCAGCATCCACTCCACTCCAGCCGCTCCAGCATCCACTCCAGCCGCTCCAGCTTCCACTCCACTCCAGCCGCTCCAGCTTCCACTCCAGCCGCTCCAGCTTCCACTCCACTCCAGCCGCTCCAGCTTCCACTCCACTCCAGCCGCCCCAGCTTCCACTCCAGCAATCTGGGAAGAATGTCTCCATCATTCCCAATCCCAATCCTCCCACACTGTCCATCTTCCAAAGGACATTCAACTCGACACGCCCATCACCACAACCTTAAATCCCTCTCTCCAATCATGATCACTCCCATTACCCAACTGCTAGGCCTCACACTATTCTCATTAACACTGTTCAATGCTCAATCCCTAACTAAGAAAGCAGTAATACTAAACGACTATCTCATCGATGTGAAACCGGATATATGCGCAATTACCGAGACATGGCTCAAACCTTCAGACACTGCAATAATCAACCAATTACCCACAGAGACATACAACTTCTTCTCCATCCCACGCCAGGGAAAAAAGAAAGGAGGAGGAATCCTCCTAGCTACAAAAAAGGACCTCAGATTCACTCAGCATTCCACCAATACCGACTCGAAACTCGAATTTGGCTTCTTCTCGTCAGACAAACTCCAAATTCTACTTGTCTATGCTCCTCCAGGTGTACTGGAAATAGACGCCTCTCCTCTGGTCGAAATAACTACTTCCCTTATCAATCTAGATGCCCCAGCTATAATCTTAGGTGACTTCAACCTGCACATTGACAACTCCATATTATCACCTAACTGCGAAGCCTTACTCACAGCATACTCCGCTTTAGGTTTCACTCAACTAGTTAACAAATCCACTCACAAAGCCGGACACACATTAGACCTTATCTTCGTCAATACTGCAATCAAACTGGTCCAGCACCCCACCTGCACGAAGGTACCATGGTCAGATCACTCCCTCATAACTTCCTCATTCTCAATAAAAGATACCATTCCTTCTCGCATACCCTCACATTGCTTCACTTACAGAAAAACATGCACCATAGAAGATCTTAGCAACCACTTATCATCACATCTCACCCAAATAGACTGCACCAATCCGAACTCAGCGCTTCGTTCTTGGAACAACATCACGGAATCAATAGCCAACAAGTTATGCCCTCTGACAACAAAAAAACCTCACCCCAATTCTTCCAAAAGACAACCATGGTTTACCCTAGAGCTAAGAAAGCTTAAACTACTGCTAAGACAAAATGAGGCCAAATGGCGTAAAAACCCATGCACCATCACCCTATCTACCTATAAATCAACTCTTCACCAATATAAATCCAATACATTAAGATCCAAGAGGAACTACTACGCATCCAAGATCCACCATCTAATCTTCGACGCTAAAGCCCTCTTTAGCTACGTCTCTAACCTCACACAAATAAACCCATCAGAAATCGCTCTCAACCAAGCCAAATCTAAAGCGGAAGAACTAGCGCTATTTTTCAATAACAAAATAAGCAAACTACTAACTCAGCTGCCCCATAACATCACATCTACTTCAACACCACCTCAGACCGCCTTCAAAAATACCCGCTTAGAAGAACTAGAACTCACCTCTTCCATTGAGATCCAAGGTATACTACGGAAAATGAAACCATCTTCTCACCCTTCGGATCACATCCCCTCGAAATTGCTTCTATCAATTCCTGACTCCATCGCCAAATCCCTGTCAGACATCATAAATTGCTCAATAACACAAGGATCTTACCCAGATGACCTAAAATTGGCCTCTCTCAAACCACTACTCAAGAAACCTAATCTAGATCCTAATGACCCAAACAACTACAGACCGATCGCCAACCTCCCCTTCATAGCCAAGATTATGGAGAAATTGGTGAACACCCGACTCTCAAACTACATTGAAGAAAATAACCTCCTATCCCCATCACAATACGGATTCCGCAAAACACTAAGCACGGAGTCCCTCCTCATCTCCTTAACAGATTACCTCATCCTGGGCCTCGATAAAGGTCAAGCCTTCTTATTGATCCTACTGGACCTTTCTTCAGCCTTTGACACCGTCAATCATTCCCTACTCATTAACCAGTTAACCGCCATAGGCATCTCAGGCACAGCACTCTCCTGGTTCATATCCTTTCTCAGCAACAGAGGATACAAGGTCAAGATCCAGAACAAAGAATCCTCTCTACACCCGTCGTCAGTAGGAGTCCCACAAGGGTCCTCCCTGTCTCCTACTTTATTTAACATTTACCTTATACCATTATGCCAACTACTCACAGACCTCAACCTCAAACACTTCCTTTATGCGGACGATATCCAGGTCCTGATACCCATTAAGGATTCCTTCGCAAAAACTCTGGCTTACTGGGATACATGCCTTCAAAAAATTAAACTCCTCCTCACCAGCCTAAACCTGGTATTAAATTCCGGCAAAACTGAACTACTGCTCATCGCCTCAGAGAACAACCCCATTACCTCTGCACAGCAAGCCACGCCAACAATCACACAAGTGAGAGACCTAGGAGTCCTAGTTGATAATCGCCTGAATTTCAAAGCCACTATTAACAAAACCACCAAAGACTGTTTCTATCAATTACAAGTTCTGAAAAGAATTAGACCTCTTTTCTATGCCCAAGATTTCAGAACCATTCTGCAAGCAATCATTTTTTCAAAATTAGACTATTGTAACACCATCCTACTTGGCCTTCCCGTTTCATACACCAAACCGCTTCAGATGGTGCAAAATGCAGCTGCACGAATTCTGACAAATACCAGGAGAAGGGACCACATAACCCCTATTCTAAAGAACCTCCATTGGCTACCGATACACTTTAGAATAATATACAAGGCCATTCTCACCACATATAAAAACATCCACCAACTGGCTCCCATTGACCTACAGATCCCTCTCCGACTACACAATTCGTCAAGACCGACAAGAGATGCATACAAGGGTTCGCTACAGGTTCCACCGCCCAAATCTACCAGACACAGCACACTAAGAGACCGAGCTTTCTCTACAGCCATCCCACCGTTATGGAACTCCATACCCTCAAATCTTAGAATAGAACCATGCATCTCAACCTTCAAAAAAAGACTAAAGACCTGGATATTCATACAAGCCTTCCCAGACGTCAATTGATCTAATACTTACAAGCCACCCCTAATCTCCATCTACACTATGGTCGACCTTATCTCCTATCGTTTACTTGTGTAAATTAATAACCTGTCCTTTCTCTTCCTCTAAGCCAAGTTCTTATCACCTTGTTATATGTAACTGCCTTTTCAGCACTTTGTTATTGTTATGTTTACTTTGCACCCCTGTTTTATGTGAACCAGCATGATGTGACTGCTGTCTCGAATGCCGGTATATAAAAAAAATCTAAATAAAAATAAATAAATGTCTTTTTCAGATGGGGTCACCAGAACTGCATGCCATATTCAAGTTGTGGTAGCACCATGGATCAATACAGAGGCAAGATAATATTATACATTTTATTCTCCATTCCTTTTTGGATCATACCTATCATTCTATTTGCTTTTTTTGACCACTACCCCACACTGAGCTGTGGCTGTCAATATATTGTCCACAGGGACTCCAAGGTTCTTTTCCTGGCTGGTGACTCCCAGTATGGAAGCCAGCATGGGGTACCAGTAGCTTGGATTATTTTTCCCCAGATGCAGCACGTTGCACTTTTATTTTTTACATTAAATTTCATCTATCATTCAGATGCCCAATCTCCTAATCTCACAATGTCCTTCTGTAGTTTCTCGCAATTCACTGCTGTTTTTAAAAACTTTGAATAATTTTATGACATCTACAAATTTGATCATTCACACATTGTTCCCCTTTCCAGATAATTTATAAATATGTTGAACCGCACAAGTCCCAGTAGGACACTGCCTCCTATCCCATGATTTTTTAATTTCCTGAGGAGTTTCTCACTGGGTACTTTCCCAGTGCCTTCTGAAAGTCCAAGGACACTATATACAACTGTCTCATCTTTATCTACGTGTTTATTTACATCTTTGAAAAAAATCTTAAAGATTAGAATAGCAAGAGTTCCTTTTTCTAAAAGCATATTGGTGCTTGCCCATTAAGCCATGTCTATTTATATGGCCAGTAGATTTGTTTAAGAATAGCTTCCACCATTTTGCCCAGCACTGACATCAAGCATCACAGTGGCCACCCTCCAGTCTTCAGGTATTGTGGCTGTTTTAAAAGGTAAGTTACAGATTATTAGTAGACGATTTGCAGTTTCATATTTGAGTTCTTTTAGGACTCTGGGGTAGATGCCATCTGGTCCTGGTTTATTGTTACTCTTTAGTTTGTCAGTTTTGATCTATTATTTCTTCCATTATCACAGAGATTTGTTTTAGTTGCTCAGAATCATCATCATTAAAGAATGTTTCCAGTGTGGGTGGGTTCCCAGCATCCTCCTCAGTAAAGACTGACTCAAAACATTCACTCAGATTTCATCAGTTAGGCTTTTGATAACCCTAATAGTCACATTGCTTGCAGGAAAAGACAAATTACTAGCAGACAGAATGAGTCATCACCTGCTGAATCCCCACAAGTGATCCCGGGATCAGGATGTAGACGACAGATTATTAGAGGGATTTTGCCCAGGGGCAGATCCATTTGCACTAGTCTTGAAAGGAAGGAATCATTCTTCTGCTTCAGAAGGAGATCAGAAGGCTGGCTAGCAGCAGATACCTTTCTTCTTTGTATGCCTCTGTATCCCTGGTAGCTAAATCCTTGCTAAAACTCAGAAGAGACAGAGGATCTATAACTCTCATAGCACAATTTATGCAAGGCATGTGGTTTCATCTCCTAACAATATTCATCAGGCTGGGATGTTTTCCAGACTTGATCACCTCAAAACTAAGGGTCATTCCTCCACTCAACATCCAGGCCCTCAGTCTGGCTGTTGAAAGGGATGGAATTCAGACAGTCCTCTGGAAGAGTGTCTCAAGTCATTCGGGCTTCGAAGAAGGTTTCTATCAGGTGGTTGTGTGGTTTTAAATGGAGGAGCTTTGATATCTGATATGAGGGCAAATTCCTAAATTCCTTCTCTTGCTCCATACAAAAGCTGCTTACATACCTGCTACATCTCCAAGTCTGGTCTCAGTGTCAACTTAGGGTTCAGCTCACTGCTTATTGTCTGATTACTGTATAGCTTTTAGCAAAACTTGCTTCAGTTGAAACTCTGCTAAAGCCTCCCATGGTATTATCTGTGCAATATGTGTGGTCCCAAAAATCCATATCCTATAACATCTTTTTTTTGTTGGTCATTTAAAAGATATCACAACCGATAAAGATTTTGGTTTTCTCTAGGACCAATACAGTCACTGGTCCTATACTTAACAATTAAAAAAAAAAGAAATTGTCTTTAAAAATATTAGGGTAGAGATGGGATTAGTGCAGTTTTCTCTCCAGTATGGCTATTATCTCTATCTCTGAACCCTCATTCTTGGTTTATTGCTCATAACATAAAACATTTTTCAGACAAACTTTTAACCTTGAATGTAGTTTATATTTACACTGAGATTTATACTTTCTCACAGTAAATACAACATGCTGCATAGTTCTAGATAAGAGTAGTGCTCAAGCAGGAAACATTGCCAAATGCATGTTATTTAAGCCATGGCGTGTCAGGAGAAAAGAATTCTCTATCAATAGCCATACATCATACTGTCTGCTGCACTGGGTTACCCAGGCCTCCATGGTGCTGTGCATTTGCAGTTATGCTTTATTTCTTAGCAATGGTATGTGGTGTGTTGTCTGAAGATATTTTTGTGTGTATTGCAATCTGTTAACAATTATATTTATGTTAACAGAAGAAGACAATGTTTTATAACTGAAACAAAAATAAAATTAGATATATTAAGTTTTAGTTAATTCTTCCAAAACATAACAACATGCTTCTTTCCAGACATGCTTAAATTAGCTCCAGAATCTTTGATATTTGTCTGGAGGTTGTTTTTCTTAAAGAGGTCAAATCAGGAAAATAGTCATTTATTCCAGCATTTCCAGGGTCCCTATTGTCATAATCTATTGGGATCCTATAAACCCCTTCCAAAGCAGAATAACCAGATAATGGACAAGGTTTAAAATCAAACTGGTGAACTGTAATTTTTTTTTTTTTACTCATCTTTACTTCTTATGATGAAAATCGCTGACATTTCAATTAAATTAATGTAAAGCTCCATCCAGAATGTCAGGTTTCTGGATGCTATAAGAGATTTTCAAACTTCTTCTTTCCCAGATGCAAATGGATTTGTGGGGCATTTTACGACAAAAGGGGCGTTTCAGTGTTTTAATAACACCATTCTAGCATTTATGAGGTGAGGTCATTTGAAGAATGGACGTGGGTGTTGTCCTTAAATTTAGAATGTCTGCTGAGAGCACAGAGCCATAAACTAGAACTCAAAGAGTCAATCTTTCCCTGAAGCATGTTAAGGTAGTCAAGCTTTACAATTCTCCGAAGCATTTCTGGAGCAGCATTGGAGAAATGTTGATTCAAATGCTGGAGTACGTTGAATGAGCAGGCCTCTGCTTCCTTGCAGTTTTCCAACTGCTTCCTGATGATTTTATGTTGGGGGTTGAGATGCTTGAGAGTGGGGGCAGTTTTACAGTTAAAGCAGAGAGAGAGTGAGTGAGAGAGGAGAATGAGAATTTTTATGCTGTTTTGAGAGTTGGTTGGACAGAAAAGAGGAGAGGAGTGCAGAAAAGAGGGGCTTTGTTAATTTCTTTTTCTTTATCTGCAGTCTGCAGTTCCCTTTCCTGACCATCACTTGTACAAAAGAGTAAGGTAGGGAGGAAATTGGCCGGCTCAGGCACAGCAGAAGAAAGTTACAGGCCCTGTTTATCAACTCTGACACAAAATAGTAATCCCGAAGCTCCGAGGCCGCCAGAGACAGCGATCTGAAAAACCTGCCTTGGGTTCCTCCCTAAAGTTTTCCCAGCTTGAACAACATCTTGGCCCCGATTACAGGGCTCTAGCTCCCTGTGAAACCTTGGTAACTCCTTCATTTAAAAGAGGGCAGAGTGAGGTAAGAAGAAATGCTGGAGGAGGTGATGAACGAGGAGGGAATGAAAGAAGAGAGAGTGGAGAAGGAGACCTTGAGGAACCAGCAAACGCAAGTGCAGTGGAGCAAGCACGCGGCCTCCTGGATGGAGTCAGAGAGAGGAACAAGAGAACAAGGAGAGGAATCAAAGCAACGATGGGGCACAGAGCCAGCGAGAGAGGAGGCCAGCTTCAAAAGGGATGAGTAGGGGTGGAATCCAAATCATGGGCATCAAGACAGCATAAGAAAAGTAGGTGTTGGTACTGGAGACAGGCTCTAATTCAAAAGACAGACGGAAGATTTAAAGTTGGTGAGATTGTTGGACATGGAGTTGAAGAGAGACAACAGTTGGTGGTGGTGTTTCTTTTTTGCTTTTCCCAATGAAAAGAAGTACAATATTAACTCCACCCCCGGCCTATCGAGCAATCACAGGGTTTGCCACTCCATCTTCTTCTCCCTCCTCTTGGCCTGATGATATTGCCACAAAAGGGTCCTTAAGTCCCCTTCGCAGGTCTCCAGGAGCCATCTGGGAAAATAATAGACTGATGAGTCTGACATTGTTGCCAGCAAAATGGTAGAAGCTGTTCCTTAATAATAAAAAAAAATTCGCCTTCTGGATAGACATGACTTAGTGGTAAAGAGCCAACATGAATTTTGCAATGGGAAATTTTGCCTTGCTGATCTTCTGGATTTTTTGAAGGTATTAACATGTGCGTAAGGGTAAGTTGGTTGATACGATGTATCTGGATTTTCAGAAGGCATTTGACAAGGGCCCCCCCCCCCCGGAGAGGCTCCTCGGGAACTTAAAACATCATAGGAAAGGAGGCAATGTCCTATTGTGGATTCATAACTGGTTAAAAACAGGAAACAGAGAAAGTAGGACTAAAATGTTTTCCCAATGGAGAAAAATTAATAGTGGAGTACCTGAATGATCGTACTGGCACTGGTGATATTTAACATAGAAACACAGAGGCCTATATTCAGTAGGCTGGTGAGCGCAACATTATTTGGGTAAGTTTACCTGCATAACCCATTCACTTGGATAACTATAAACTTAACCAGCTATATTCAGAACAGAGCCATAAGAACATAAGAAATTGCCATGCTAGGTCAGACCAAGGGTCCATCAAGTCCAGCATCCTGTTTCCAACACTGGCCAAACCAAGCCACAAGAACTGGCAAGTACCCAAACACCAAGAAGATCCCATGCTACTGATGCAATTAATAGCAGTGGCTATTCCCTATTTAAACTTGATTAATAGCAGTTAATGGACTTCTCCAAGAACGTATCCAAACCTTTTTTAAACCCAGCTACACTAACTAACTGCACTAACCACATCCTCTGGCAGCAAATTCCAGAGCTTAATTGGCATTGAGTGAAAAAGAATTTTCTCCGATTAGACTTAAATGTGCTACTTGCTAACTTCATGGAATGCCCCCAAGTCCTTCTATTATCCGAAAGTGTAAATAACCGACATAAGGCAGAACGGGGTCTGGAGTCAGCACTTTAACATCAGGGGCAACTGGGGCTGCTACATCAGCAACTTAATTTTTTTAATTTGGAGGGCTAGGGGGAGAGGGCATAAAAGCAAGTTTGCTTACCGTAAACGGTGTTTCCGTAGATAGCAGAATGAATTAGCCATGCTGTCATGGGATCTGTCAATCATGTCTGGGAGGCGGAGCTTTACCATGCAGAGATTTAGATTTTAGCTCTCTGCGGCTGCACGTGTGTTCCCACGCAGGAAAGTAACAGATTCTCCTCAGTCTGTTTTTAAGCTGTATTGTAATCGAAAGACAGTGACTACCAGGGAGGAGGGTGGGTCAGCAAGGCTGATTCATCCTGCTATCTACAGAAACACCGTTTACAGTAAGCAAACTTGCTTTTTCCGGTCAATAGCAAGGCTGAATTAGCCATGCTGTCATGGGAGTCCCAAGCTCCAGATCACGTTGGTTATGCTATGTATGTTTGTACGTGATCATAGTGTGGCAGTCACTGTGTACCAGAGGATAGAGATTGGAAGATTGCATGTCCTATCTTCGCGGCTGCTTGTTGATCGAGGCAGTAGTGCAATGTGAAGGTATGGAGCGAAGCCATGTAGCTGCCTTACAAATGTCTATGGGTTGTACATGTTTAAGGTGTGCCAAGGAGGCCGCCATGCTCTAACTTGATGAGCTTTGGGAACAGAATGTAGCTGTTTGTCATAGCAAAACTTGATGCACTGTGCTATCCAGCTGGAGATGGTACGTTTAGTCACTGGTAGTCCAGGCGTCTTCTGGTCGAAACAGACAAAGTGTTGAGAAACTCGGGAGTCCGAGTTTGTTCTTTCTTTGTAGTATGCTAAAGCTCTTTTGCAATCTAGTGTATGCAGTAATTTTTTCCTGTCATTTGCATGAGGTTTAGGGAAATAGATGGGTAATTCTATGGTCTGTTTAAGATGGAATTGAGAAACCACTTTTGGTAAGAAGGACAGGTGAGTTCGGAGAACCACCTTTTGGTGATGAAACTGTAAATACGGAGAATAATGGACCAAGGACTGTAATTCACTGACTCGTCGTGCTGATTTTACTGCAACCAGTAACACCACCTTCCATGTGAGGTATTTAATATGTGCTGAGTCCATGGGCTCAAACGGGGGAAGCCTAAGTTGTTCAAGAACTATGTTGAGGTTCCATGGAACTGGAGGCTTGGAGATCGGAGGACGAAGGTGAGTTAACCCCTTGTTAAAACAAGATAGTAAGGGGTGATTGGAAAAGTGGTCTGTGATATGCCAGTATGGCATATCACAGACCACTGTGATATGCCGCTATGGCACTGAGATGAACCCTAATGGATGATGTTGCAAGACCAGCTGTGTACAGTGTATGTAGATAATCCATGAGTAACTCAGATGAACAGTCTAATGGTAGTATATCGTTAGAAGTGCACCAGGTCGAGTATCGTTTCCATTTGTAGCTATAGTTTTTCCTTGTTGAGAGTTTCCTGGATTATAACAAAATAGATTGTGCCGAAGTGGAAACTCCCTGTTCTGTTAAAAGGAGCCTCTCAATCTCCATGCTGTCAAATGGAGAGATGAGTGTAGCGGGTGTAGAAGCGTTCCTTGATGTTGGAAGAGAAGATCTGGGCGATTTGGTAACCGAATGGGGTCTGCGATGGACAGTCTGAGAAGGAAACTGTACCACGGTTGCCTTGGTCAGGCTGGAGCTATGAGTATCAGTTGAGCCTTGTCTGCTATGCACTTCTGAAGTGTCCTTGTTATGAGTGGTATGGGAGGAAAGGCATACAGGAGGCCTGTCGTCCACGAAATGAGGAAGGCATCCTGAGTGATCCTGAACTGACTTGGTCTTATCGAGCAGAATTTGGAAACCTGAGCGTTGATCTCTGTTGCAAAGAGATCTATCGCAGGCATCCCCCATTGCATGAAAATGTCTTGGGAATTGAGTGTCCATTTGTGAGGATGAAAGATGCGACTTAGCCTGTCCGCTCTTGTATTTGCTACTCCTGGTAGGTAAGTTGCTTGCAGATGTATGCAATGTCGGTGAGCATGTTTGAAGATTGTCAGGGTCTCCTTGCAAAGGGACCATGAACTGGACCCTCCTTGCTTGTTCATATAAAACATTGCCACTTGATTGTCTGTGTAGATCATGATCCTGTGGCCCTTTAAGTGATCTTGAAACACTTGTAACGCATTTCGAATTGCTCTGAGCTCCAATAAATGTATCTGTAGGGTCTGCTCGGAGATTGTCCATAACCCTTTTGTTTCGTAAATCTCGAGATGTGCTCCCTATCCCTTGCGAGACGCGTCTGTGGTTAAAACTGCGTTGTGAGGAGGAGGACTGAATAATGCTCCTTTGGACAGGGTGGAGTCTAGGAGCCACCATGTTATGTCCTGTTTCATCTTGCAGGTCAACGATAACTTATGTGTCAATGGTTGTGAGTGTTGTTTCCATTGACATTTTAGTCCCCATTGCAGGCGTCTCATGTGTAGCCTAGTGTTGGGCACTGTGAAAATAGCTGCCACCATGTGGCCAAGGACTACCAAAATTTGTCTCGCTGATGGCCTTTGAATGTTGTTCAACGAGTAGAGAAGTTGACGTAGTTGTGTTATTCTTTCTGTTGGGAGATATGCCCGGTTGTGAACAGTGTCCAGGCCTGCTCCTATATACTGTAGTCGTTGTGTTGGTTGGAGATGTGATTTCTGGAAATTGATCACTAGTCCCAATTCCTGTAAGCACTGTATCACCCGTCAGAGGTGATCGAGTAAGATATCTGGGGTTGAGGCTATTATTAGCCAATCGTCCAGCTATGGAAAGATAGTCGTATCCTGTTGTCTGAGATGAGCCACCACCACAACCATGCATTTGGTGAAAACCCTGGGTGCAGCCGATAGTCCAAAGGGGAGAACTTTGTATTGGTAGTATTGATGACCATAGCGAAAGCATAGGTAACGCCAAGAAGATGGATGGATTGGAATATGTGTGTAAGCATCTTTCAGATCGATGGAACACATCCAGTCATTGGGTTGAATCAGAGGTAGGATCGATTTCAACGATACCATCTTGAATTTCTCTTTGGTCAGGAATTTGTTCAATTCCCATAGATCTAATATGGGGTGAAGGCCACCCGACTTCTTGGGTATGAGGAAGTATGGGGAATAAAACCCTGTTTGTCGGGTCTCCAGGAAAATCTGCCGAATGGCCTGTTGCTTGCAAAGCAAAGCAATTCCCTCCCCTAGTTGTGGTTGGAAGCTTTGACTCTTTAGAGTGGAAAGGTGAGGTAGTATGGGTTTTGTAGTAAATTGGAGTTGGTAGCCATGTCGTACTATCTCTAAAACCCATTGATCGGTTGTTATTCTCTCCCAGGCTGCCAGGTAAGAATGAATTCTGCCAGGTGGTGCTTGATGTAGTAGTTGTTGCAGTTGGGTGCTGCAGGCTGGACAGTGGACCCTTGGGCCGGACTACCCAGGGTGAGCGGGTAGGCCGGGAGGCGGAGCCACAGGCTGGCGGTGTTCACCCGGGAACCAGGAGCCCCCCAGGAGGAGCCCCTAGGGTCCTGGAACCTTGGGACTTGGGATATAAGCTCAGAGTCAATGGCAGATAAGCCTGGGCAGGGAGAGAAGTAAGAACAGTCCAAAGAGTGAAGGATAGTCTCTAGGCCGGCAGAGCAGGTCGAGGGCCAGCTGATGACAGGACAGCGGGTGGCAGCGATCCCTGTAGTAAGCCGGACCGTGAGGCAGGGTTCGTAGAATACTGAAGCTGGAACAGGCTGTAGACTGGAACGGAGTCTGTAGCTGGCTGTGGACCGGAACAGGCTGTAGACTGGAATGGAGTCTGTAGCTGGCTGTGAACTGAAGCAGGCTGTAGACTGGAATGGAGTCTGTAGCTGGCTGTGAACCGGAGCAGACTGTAGACTGGAATGGAGTCTGTAGCTGGCTGTGAACTGAAGCAGGCTGTAGACTGGAATCAGGAACGGACCAGGGTCGGAGGCAGGCGGCAGGCTGTAGCGAAGTCAGGAACGGACCAAGGTCGGAGGCAGGTGGCAGGCTGTAGCGAAGTCAGGAACGGACCAAGGTCGGAGGCAGGCAGCAGGCTGTAGCGAAGTCAGGCAATCCAAAGGTCAGTCAGGAACGAGGAACAGACGAAGCGCAACTCAGAACTACTAGGCAGTAGTGAACCTCGTTGCAAGGCAAGGAGAAGGCGTCCGGACGCCGGTTATATTAGGCTTCGGGCGTGGCATCATTAGCACAGGCGGGGCCAGACTTCCGGGAACTGTGCGTTCATAGTGTGCGTCCTCACGCGCGCACGAGGCAGCGGGGAGATGGGCAAGCAATGACGGCCGCCATGAGGAACCAGCAGAGCCGTAGGCGTCCCGGGCATGCGGAACGCGGCGTTTCCAGCAGCAGAGGTGAGCCCTGTTCAGAGCTAAGGAAGGGGAAGCGGTGGAGACCGCAACAGTAGTGGTGCCTGGGTTATTAAAAGATGGTGTTGCTTTTACTGCAGTAGCCGGCAGTTGTGTCTGCTGTCTCTGGTTACGTGGCTTACCCCTACGTTGAGTCGGGTTGTTTTGTTGTAGCGGAGGACACTGGTAAGATGGATACGTCTGTGTACGAAAGGATTGACAAGACCTGTAAGGTCTACGGGCATAGGATTGTCTACGAGTAGATCCCACATAACGAAGTGTGGTCGAGTAGTGAGGTTGTGATGTTAAGGATTGGACTGCTAGAGCCTCCTCTTTTAATTTGCTGACTGTGTCTTGAAAATGTTCTCCGAACAGGTTGTCTCCTGTACACAGGAGGTTCGTTAGTTTTTCGTGTAAATCTTCTTGTATTGTACTAGAACATAACCATGCTATCCTACGTGCTGTGATAGCTGTTGTAGACGCCCTAGAAGATGTTTCAAATCCCTCATATATAGACTGCAGAAGGTGTCGAAAACACTCCTCCATGTCATAGAGAGGCGGTGGTAACTGATCAGCCATCGAGGAAAGCATACCTTTTGTGGCTTGTATACACTCATATAGGTATTGTACCATATAAAATTGATGGTGCATAATGCGGACATTCAACATTGAGTTGTGGTACATCTTCCTGCCCAACTCATCTAAATATCGGTTGTCTTTGCCCAGAGGATATGAGGTATGCGACTTTGCTTTTTTGAATCTTTGCATTGCAGATTCTACCACAATGGAAGCATGTGGTAGTTGTGGCATAGAGTAAGGCGATGTTTTTCGCATACAAAACTTTATATCCGTTTTCTTTGAAACCGCTGACAGAGAGTAAGGTGTTTCCAAGATTTCTGAAAGACAGTATGCAATAGTTCATGTGGTGGAAGAGATGTTGGCTCTCCCGGTGCATCGAAAATCTTTAGGAGACCAAAAGTTTCTGATCTAGGGTCTGTCTCCTTTTGGACCTCGAGATGCAATATCTGCCCAATTTTTCCAAAAATTTTGGGTATGTCAAGTCCTCAGGAGGGGAATATGGTTTGTGTGGTTGTTCCTGTGGATCTGATGGAAATCTGGTAGATGATGATGGGGATGTTTGTGGAGACAGAGAATCAATAGATGTATTTTGCTGTTGAATTGGTGAACTTGGTCATTTTGCTATTGGGGATGCCGGAGGTTCCACTGACGGTTCTCTAGAGGTGTGCCTGCTGTGTTCCGGGGAACTCCCCAGTTGTTTGTTCGAGGAGGCATTGTTAAACAACCAGACTGTTTCGGTAACTCACTTGCCTTAGGTTGTACTGGACGAATATGAGGGGAAGCATTTGGCACATCACACTTCTTCCCCACCTTATGCTGTGTGAATCCTAACAGAATTATCTGAGGATGTAGATGCAGCAGAGGAAGTGATTTGTATTATGTCTCTATGAGATAAGTTTTCTACACTTCCTGGATGAGATGACCTAGAAGTAGAAGGACTCACTTTCCATGTGTCTCTCGACTTCATGTGTCTCTCGACTTCACCGCTTTTTGATGTGAGTAATGCGATCGCCTATGGTGATGGCGTAACGATGATCCTGTGTGGATTCCACGTCCCAACGGCGATCGACATGTACGTTTTGATTTCACCTCTATAGAATTGGAATCTGACGAGGTGGAATTAGGTACATCGAGAGACTGATGACTTCATTTTAACCCATGTGGTATTGACTGATATGAGTGAGTGGACTGCTGTAGTCCAGTATGCGTCGATTCCTTCATTGCTGTGTGCACCGATGTCTTCGGCGCCGATGTCTTCGGCGCCACGTTTTCTGTAAGTTGTGCGCATAAAGCGACTTGTGCGCATAAGTCTTTGGCTCCGTGCGCGCAGATGTCTTCAGCGCCGTTGTTTCCGGTGCCGAGCATGCAGAAGGGTCCAGTGATGTGCGCGCAGACAGCTCTGGTTCTCGGTGCGCAGAGGTCTTCGGCGCCGTGCGCGTATATGTCTTCGGCGCCTTGCATGCGGATATGTTCGGCGCTGTGTGCGCCAATGTCGATTTAGGTGCAGAACTTTTATTCGCCGACGGTGCTCCCTGTTCCACGCGCAGGTCACCAGAGGCAGGCAGAGCTCCGGAGTCTCAATGCGTGGATGAGACGATGGTGCAAGGAAGAGGGATTCAGTTTTGTTAGGAACTGGGGAGCCTTTTGGGGAAGGGGGAGACTCTTCCGAAGGGATGGGCTCCACCTTAACCAGGGTGGAACCAGACTGCTGGTGCTAACCTTTAAAAATGAGATAGAGCAGCTTTTAAACTAGAACAAAGGGGAAAGCCGACAGTCGCTCAGCAGCGCATGGTTCGGAGAGAGGTATCTTCAAAGGATACTAATGATGCATTAGAATTAGGGCATCCCGACAGTGAGGTTCCAATAATTAGAAAAATAGTCCAAGTGCCTGTAACTAAAAACTCACCTGAGCTAAAAAAGTCTAACTTATCCCTATCAATTAAAAAGCAGAATGAAAATACAAACAAAAAACAAACTTTAAAATGTTTGTATGCTAATGTCAGAAGTCTAAGAAATAAGATGGGAGAATTAGAATGTATAGCAGTGAATGATGACATAGACTTAATTGGCATCTCAGAGACATGGTGGAAAGAGGATAACCAATGGGACAGTGCTATCCCGGGGTACAAATTATATCGCAATGACAGAGAGGAGCACCCGGGAGGAGGTGTGGCACTTTATGTCCGGGATGGCATAGAGTCCAACAGGATAAACATCCTGCATGAGACTAAATACAAAATTGAATCTTTATGGGTAGAAATCCCTTGTATGTCGGGAAAGACTATAGTGATAGGAGTATACTACCGTCCACCTTGTCAAGATGGTGAGACAGACAGTGAAATGCTAAGAGAAATTAGGGAAGCTAACCAAATTGATAGTGCGGTAATAATGGGAGACTTCAATTACTCCAATACTGACTGGGTAAATGTATCATCGGGACACGCTAGAGAGATAACGTTCCTGGATGGAATAAATGATAGCTTTATGGAGCAATTGGTTCAGGAACCGACGAGAGAGGGAGCAATTTTAGATCTAATTCTCAGTGGAGCACAGGAATTGGTGAGAGAGGTAATGGTGGTGGGACCACTTGGCAATAGTGATCATAATATGATCAAATTTGATTTAATGGCTGGAAGAGGAACAGTGTGCAAATCCACGGCTCTCGTGCTAAACTTTCAAAAGGGAAACTTTGAGAAAATGAGAAAAATTGTTAGAAAAAAACTGAAAGGAGCAGCTACAAAAGTAAAAAATGTCCAAGAGGCGTGGTCATTGTTAAAAAAATACCATTCTAGAAGCACAGTCCAGATTATTCCACATATTAAGAAAGGTGGAAAGAAGGAAAAACGATTACCGGCATGATTAAAAGGGGAGGTGAAAGAAGCTATTTTAGCCAAAAGATCTTCATTCAAAAATTGGAAGACAGATCCAAAAGAAGAAAATAGGATAATGCATAAACGTTGGCAAGTTAAATGTAAGACATTGATAAGGCAGGCTAAGAGAGAATTTGAAAAGAAGTTGGCCGTAGAGGCAAAAACTCACAGTAAACATTTTTAAAATATATCTGAACCAGAAAGTCTGTGAGGGAGTCAGTTGGACCATGAGATGATCGAGGGGTTAAAGGGGCACTTAGAGAAGATAAGGCCATCGCAGAAAGATTAAATGATTTCTTTGCTTCGGTGTTTACTGAAGAGGATGTTGGGGAGGTACGCGTAATGGAGAAGGTTTTCATGGGTAATGATTCAGATGGACTGAATCAAATCATGGTGAACCTAGAAGATGTGGTGGACCTGAATGACAAACTGAAGAGTAGTAAATCACCTGGGCTAGATGGTATACACCCCAGAGTTCTGAAGGAACTAAAAAATGAAATTTCAGACCTATTAGTAAAAATTTGTAACCTATCATTAAAATCATCCATTGTACCTGAAGACTGGAGGATAGCAAATGTATATCTGGTATTTAAAAAGGGCTCCAGGGGCGATCCGGGAAACTACAGACCAGTTAGCCTGACTTCAGTGCCAGGAACAATAGTGGAAAGTGTTCTAAACATCAAAATCACAGAACATATAGAAAGACATGGTTTAATGGAACAAAGTCAGTATGGCTTTACCCAAGGCAAGTCTTGCCTCACAAATCTGTTTCACTTTTTTGAAGGAGTTAATAAACACATGGATAAAGGTGAACTGGTAGATGTAGTATACTTGGATTTTCAGAAGGCTTTTGACAAAGTTCCTCATGAGAGGCTTGTAGGAAAAGTAAAAAGTCATGGGATAGGTGGTGATGTCCTTTCGTGGATTGCAAGCTGGCTAAAAGACAGGAAACAGAGAGTAGGATTAAATGGACAATTTTCTCAGTGGAAGGGAGTGGACAGTGGAGTGCCTCAGGGATCTGTATTGGGGCCCTTACTTTTCAATATATTTATAAATGATCTGGAAAGAAATATGACGAGTGAGATAATCAAATTTGCAGATGACACAAAATTGTTCAGAGTAGTTAACTCACAAGCGGATTGTGATAAATTGCAGGAAGACCTTGTGAGACTGGAAAATTGGGCATCCAAATGGCAGATGAAATTTAATGTGGATAAGTACAAGGTGATGCATATAGGGAAAAATAACCCATTCTATAATTACACAATGTTGGGTCCCATATTAGGTGCTGCAGCCCAAGAAAGAGAACTAGGCGTCATAGTGGATAACACATTGAAATCGTCAGTTCAGTGTGCTGCAGCAGTCAAAAAAGCAAACAGAATGTTGGGAATTATTAGAAAGGGAATGGTGAATACAATGGAAAATATCATAATGCCTCTGTATCGCTCCATGGTGAGATCGCACCTTGAATACTGTGTACAATTCTGGTCGCCGCATCTCAAAAAAGATATAATTGCGATGGAGAAGGTACAGAGAAGGACTACTAAAATGATAAGGGGAATGGAACAGCTCCCCTATGAGGAAAGACTAAAGAGGTTAGGACTTTTCAGCTTGGAGAAGAGACGGCTGAGGGGAGATATGATAGAGGTGTTTAAAATCATGAGAGGTCTAGAACGGGTAGATGTGAATCGGTTATTTACTCTTTCGGATAATAGAAAGACTAGGGGGCACTCCATGAAGTTAGAATGTGGCACATTTAAAACTAATCGGAAAAAGTTATTTTTTACTCAACACACAATTAAACTCTGGAATTTGTTGCCAGAGGATGTGGTTAGTGCAGTTAGTATAGCTGTGTTTAAAAAAGGATTGGATATGTTCTTGGAGGAGAAGTCCATTATCTGCTATTAAGTTCACTTAGGGGTAGATTTTAAAAAATTGTGCAATCGCGTACTTTTGTTCTCGCACCAGGCGCGAACAAAAGTACGCTGGATTTTATAAGAAACCCGCGTAGCCGCGCGTATCTTATAAAATCTGGGGTCGGTGCGCGCAAGGGGGTGCACATTTGTGCAACTTGCGCGTGCCGAGCCCAGCGCGTGCTGCCTGTTCCCTCCGAGGCCGCTCCGATTTCGGAGCGCCGTCACCCAACCCGGGGGCTGGTCCGGAGGCCTCGACCACGCCCCCGGGCCGGTGCCACGCCCCCGGGCCTGCTCCCGACACGCCCCCTCCCCGCCCCTTTGACAAAGCCCCGGGACTTACACGCGTCCCGGGGCTCTGCGCGCGCCGGCGGCCTATGCAAAATAGGTGCGCCGGCACACAGGGCATTTAAAATCCGCCTGATAGAGAATAGCCACTGCCATTAGCAATGGTAACATGGAATAGACTTAGTTTTTGGGTACTTGCCAGGTTCTTATGGCCTGGATTGGCCACAGTTGGAAACAGGATGCTGGGCTTGATGGACCCTTGGTCTGACAAGTATGGCATTTTCTTATTTTCTTATGTTCTTATGATTTGCGTGCAGAAAGTACTTTGGGTGCATAAGTCATAGGCGCCGAGTTTTCTGGTGCCATTGTTTCCTGACCCGAACTCTGAGGCTCTGTCGGTCCTATCGGATCCGATTACCTATGTCGGTTTGGCAAGTCCTTACCTCCAAGCCTGGAGGGTTGAGGATCCCACGACGATGCTCGTTTTTTAGATGGAGCCGTAGTTGTTGAGAGGCCAGGCGAAGAATGAGCCTCCGATGACTCCGAAAAACTAAACAGTTCCAATGTCCTATACGCCCGTTGTTCTTGGGGACATTCGAGCACAAAATTCACAATTTTTTAAATCGTGCTCTGGCCCCAGGCATTGGTAACATCGGTCATGTCCATCCGTGACCGACATTACCTTGCCACAAGTACAGGGTTTAAACCCCGACTTTTTCAACATTGTCAGAAAATAATAAAACGTTGAGGAGAAATCAGCCCCGTGTGCGGAAAAATCAGACTGAGAATCTGTTACTTTCCTGCGCGGGAACACACGGGCAGCCGCAGAGAGCTCAAATCTAAATCTCTGCTTGGTAAAGCTCCGCCTCCCGGACCTGATTGACAGATCCCATGACAGCATGGCTAATTCAGCCCTGCTATCGACGGGAAATGCCCTATGCGTCAACTGTTTTTAAGTATTTGTGGGGCTGGGAGATAGAATTGAATCTGCTGGCCCAAAAAGTTTTTATATTTTTTACTTATCCAGCTATATTCTCAATATAATTGATTATGTTTAAAATTATCTGGGTACAGATATGATCCATCCCATTTTCTCATTCTCATCTCCTCTCCTTCAGAGATCCTCTGTGCTTGTAACATATTCTCTTGAATTCCAGGACTGTCCTCGTCTCCACCAAGGAGGCTGTTCCATGCATCCACCACCCTTTCTGTAAAGATATATTCCCTTAGATTACTCCTGAGCCTACTGCCTTTCACCATCATCCCCCAACACCTCATTACAGAGCTTGCTTTCTGCTGAAAGAGACCTGCCTCCTGTGCATTTATTCCGTGGAGTTATTTAAATGTCTCTATCATATCTTTCCTTTCCTCTAGCGTATGCATGGTTAGATCTTCAAATCTGTCCCCACTGGAATGTCCTTCCAGAGGTGAAGACTAAAAGTGTGAAGGATTTCAAAGGGGCATGGGATAAACACTGTGGATTCCTAAAGGCTAGAGGATGGGCATAAATAAAAAAGCTTAACCAGCACGGAGCGGCAGTTACTACCTTGGGAAGCTTACTGGGCAGACTAGATGGACCATTTGGTCTATTTCTGCCGTCATTACTATCTACCTTATAAATGGCCTGTGACCGACGGCCCGCAAATGCGCAGTAGAGACCAGCTCTACCGCGCATGTGCGGGCGAGCACGTCGCTCTGAGGCAGCTTCAGAAAGAAAAAAAAATGGCGGCGTCCAGTGGCAGCAGCGGCGGTACCGGCAGCGGGCGGCGACAGCGGTAGCGAGCGACGGCGGTAGCGAGCGGCGGCGGTGGCGACGGCGGTAGCGGGCGGCGACGGCGGTAGCGGGCGGTAGCGAGGGAGGGAGAAGAGAGAGAGAGGGAGGGACGGACTGAGTGGGAGGGAGGGACGGAGAGAGAGAGTGGGAGGGAGTGACTGAGTGAGAGGGAGGGATTGAGTGAGGGGGAGGGACTGAGTGAGAGGGAGGGAGTGGGACTGAGTGAGAGGGAGAGGGGGGACTGAGGGAGGGAGTGGGACTGGGAGAGAGAGGGAGGGAGTGGGACTGAGGGAGAGTGAGTGGGACTGAGTGAGTGAGAGGGAGGGGGGAGGGAGTGACTGAGTGGGAGGGAGGGATTGAGTGAGGGGGAGGGACTGAGGGAGGGAGTGGGACTGAGGGAGAGGACGGAGGGAGTGGGGACTGAGTGAGAGTGAGTGGGACTGAGTGAGTGAGAGGGAGGGAGTGAGTGAGACTGAGTGGGAGGGAGGGACTGAGTGATAGGAGAGGGAGGGTGGGGAGGAGTGGGTGAGGGAGGGGGTGGTGAAGAGTGAGGGGAGAGAGAAAGAGGGGGAGGTGAGAGACAGAGGGATGTAGCCCGTTTTAACGGGCTTAACGGCTTGTGTTATTATGTTTTAGAAGCTGCCCTCTGGAATGACTGTGTTTGGTTTATAATTCTTTTAAAAGATTGTTTATGGTATTTCAAATGAAGTCTCACCAAAGCCTTATACAGAGGCAATATCACCTCCCCTTTCCTGCTATCTACTCTTTTTCCTACGCACCCAAGCAATGAGATCTCTCTGGGGAAAAAAAGTGCCAGTACTCACATGCAAGATGCAAGATTATTTTTTGAATGACCAAATGTGACATAAAAAGGTGCCAGTATTCAGAACCAGAAAGTACCCCCTGAAGAAAAGCCCTGCACCCAAACATCCTTCTGGCTTTTGCCATCACCTTATCTACCAGTTAGGCCATCTTAAGATCATCATATATGATCACCGCAACATCCCACTCCTGTTTATGCACAAAAGAACTTCACTTCTATACTTGTGATATTATGGAGCAGCCCTTGGCTTCAGGGAGAGGGCTGGAGGTTCAAAGGATCACAGTCTGGATTCCAGCCTCTCACACAAAACAATACTTTTATTATTTACAGAAACAGAAATGTAGTAGCAGCCTACTTACCTCAGCAGGTTTCTGTCTCGAAAGGTAGGGTATTCAGATATACAAAGTATATTCCTCTTCCCCACCTGGGCCTTCCTATTACTTCCCAGGCCTGCATATTTATTCATCTCCCCAGGGGAATGCCTTGTGAGCTGAGTTCCCACTCTACCTGGGTTTTAAGGTAGACAAGGCTAGATGCATGGTATTGGCCTTTTAAGGTGTTCCAGGGCTTTAGAGCATACACTCCTTTGCAATGCTATACTGTTCCCTTGGGTTTTTGCAACCCAAATATATCACCCTGCACTGTTTAGCATTAAATCTGAGCTGCCAATCTCTAGACCATTTTTTATGCTTCACTATACCCTCCTTACCTACCCTGTTGCAGGTTTTGGTATCATCCGCAAAAAGGCAAATCTTTCCTGATAGCTCTTCTGCAATTTCACTCATGAAAAAGAAGCAGACTGTGCCACATCTTTACTAATCCCTATTTCCTCTATGTGAACTCTTTCTACTACTACCCATTGTCACCTCCAACTCAACCCGTTCCTAACCCAGTCACTCACGATGGGCCCCACGATAGGATGGGCCCCATCGTGAGTGACTGGGTTAGAAACCCACGATAGGATGGGGCCCATCCCATCGTGGGTTCCTAACCCAGTCACTCACTTACAGGCCACCTATGCAGAACCGTGCCAAAGGCTTTGCTGAAATCCAAATATACTGCATCTAGCATGCTCTCCTGATCAAACTGTCTGGTCATCCAGTCAAAGAAACCACTTAGATTCTCCTGACAAGACTGACCTCTGGTGAAACCATGCTGCTTCAGATCCAGTAATCTAATGGATTCCAGAAACTACACTGTCCTCTGTTTTAGCAGTGAGCTCATTGATTTACTATTCACAAATGATCTGGCAAAGGGAGTGAGGTGATCAAACTGCAGGTGACACAACATTATTCAAAGTTGTTAAAACATGAGCTTATTGTGAAGAACTGCAGAAGGACCTTGCAAAACTGGGGAATCGGACATCTAAGTGGCAGATGAGATTTAGTGTGGATAAGTGCAAGGTGATACACATAGGCAAAAATAATCCTAATTATAGGTTCATAATGCTGGGTTCCATACTGGGATTCACCGCTTAGGAAAATAATTCATTGTGGACAATACATTGAAATCCTCAGCTCAGTGTGTGGTGGCCGTAAAAAAAAAAAAAGCAGATAGAATATTACAAATAATTTGGAAAGGAATGGAGACTAAAATGGAGAATATCATAATGCTTCTGCAACGTTTCATGGTGCAACCAAACCTTGCGGTGTGCAATTCTGGTTGTCCCATCTCAAAAAAGATAAAGCAGAGCTAAAAAGTTACAGTGAAGGGCAGCAAAAAGGATAAAGGGGATGGAACAGCTCCCTTATGAAATGCGGCGGATTCACGATGTCGGACCGTCCCGGGTATTCGCTGCCCAGGCCGGCTCAGGACACATCACGTGGTCTGCCGAGCGCGGCTCTGTCACGGCCGTGCACGGCAGACCATGTGACTGGAGCGATCGGCCCACCGGGGGATGCCCGATCCCCCGATAGGCCAATCCGCCCCTGCTTATGAAGAAAACAAGTTAGGGCTGTTCAGCCTGGAGAAAAGATGACTGAGAAGGTATATGATAGACGTTTATAAAATCATGAATGGGGTGGAACAGTTAAACAGAGAACGTAAAATATCCTTTTAAATAAGTACTAAGACTAAGGGACACACCATGAAACTAACAGGTTTAAAATAAATTGGAGAAAATATTTTTTTTTTCACTCGATGCACAATCAAGCTGAGAAATTTGTTGCAGAAGATGTGGTTATTGCATCTAGAAAAGCTGAGTTTAAGAGAGGCTTGGACAGGATCCTAGTTCAAAAGTCCATAAACCATTGTTAGCCAGGTAGATCTGGGAAAGATACCACTTCTCCCTGGGAGTCAGCTACAAGGAATGGGCCTTCTCTTTGGGACCTGCCAGGATTGGCCAAATCTGATTCGGCATGGCATGATAGTTACTGGCTACTCCACAATACACTGGTTCACGTGTGGTGGTGCTCAAGCACAGACAGATATCACCTGCCCTTCCTGGGTACAGCTGCCCCTCTCGCTCTTTTTATTGGGTCTCCCCCCACCCCCGCCTCAGCACAGGTTTCCATATCTAGAGGCAGGGACCTCTCCTCTAGAGAATGCCAGTCACCTAACTGCAGAGCTTCTGGCTCCCAACATGATTATTTAAGTCAGCACACTCACATCACATGTCTTTCAGGTTCTTCTGGTTTTTGTGGAATTCTCTTACATCCCCCCCCAGTCTTTCCTTCCTTTCATTGGCTGTCTCTCCCTTCTCGTGCCTGCTTACACTTTCACACAGTGCACCAGAGGGTGGTCTATAGGAGCCACTTGCCTTGCTCTGTGCCTGCAGGATTAGCAGCAGAAGGGAGCCGGGGCAGGGTAGAGTCGCACAGCGGCACAGGTGCATCTGCCCAGGTGTCTGGTGAAATCTTAAAAACTAAAGTGATAAACTCATGCACGTTGTCTTGCCCTCACAGCATAGCACAGCTTTTCCCAGGTGTGATGCTTCACCGTGGTTTGTGCTATTACTAGGATGCCATACGCTACTGTCTAGGCCAGGGTTTCCCAAACCCGTCCTGGGGACCCCACATCCAGTCGGGTATCTCATGCATATTTATTGTGGATATCCCGAAAACCCGACAGGATGTGGGGTCCCCAGGACAGGTTTGGGAAGCCCTGGTCTAGGCACTAGCCTAGGGCAGTAGGAGCAAGAGACATTGGAAAGAATGCCTACCTGCACTGGACACCAAGAGCACCCCAAGATCCCATCTCACTGAGGAAGAGGCCGATATCAATGGACTATTCCCACAGTCTTTTTTTCCAACAGTGTTTCTCAGCTATACGGGACTGGCTTACTGGGCAAGGGCTAGCATTGAATATCCCCAGAACACAGTTGTTAAGGATTGTAAAATATATACTGCTTAATGATAGCCCTGTATCTTTCAAAGAGGTTTCTCTAGCTGTGTTAAATAAAGCAAGAAATCTTGATGTTATTTTAGACTCCCAACTGACTCTGAAATCACATGTTCAGCATGTAGCAAAAACTGCTCTTTCTTTATAAACTCAAGTTGTTGAGACCACTGAAAGCAATACTACCCACAGACATGTTTAGAACATTATTACAGTCACTGATGCTTGGCCATCTAGATTTTTGCAACAGCCTGTGGGCAGGACTTCCTGAAAGGCCATTTCATGTCTTACAATTGGTTCAACATGCTGCCGCACGCAGGGGAGCCTGTTTCCTCTGTACTGATCAATTTGCATTGGTTACCAATAAAAAGTCATTCTAAATTTAAACTGCTGACATTGACCCACAAACTGTTACATTCAGATCATTAGTGCATTGTTGCTGATAGAGTAAAACGGCATACACTAGCACAAACTCTTAGATCTGCTGGGACGCACTTCCTGAAGTTACCTCCTACCCATGAGTTTCATAAGCAGTTATCCCGAAAGAGAGCTTTTACTTTTATGGCACCATGCATGGGGAACTCGCTTCCTCAGGAATTAAGAGTGCAGAATGACCTAAAGATGTTTAGGAAGGAGCTTAAAACTTTGCTTTTTAAAGCTGCTTTTGTGTAATTTTATGTTTTATTAGCATATGTTTGAGACATTTTGGGGTAGATTTTCAGAGCCCTGCTCGCGTAAATCCGCCCAAAACCGGGCGGATTTACGCGAGCAGGGCCCTGCGCGCCGGTGAGCCTATTTTACATAGGCTCACCGGCGCGCGCAGAACCCCGGGACTCGCGTAAGTCCCGGGGTTTTCGGAGTGGGCGTGTCGGGAGGCGTGTCGGGGGGCGGGGCCGGAGCGCGCGGCGTTGCGGGGGCGTGTCGGCAGCGTTTTGGGGGCGGGTACGGGGCGTGGCTATGGCCCGGGGGCGTGGCCGCGCCCTCCGTACCCGCCCCCAGGTCGCGGCCCGGCGCGCAGGAGGCCCGCTGGCGCGCGGGGATTTACGCCTCCCTCTGGGAGGCGTAAATCCCCCGACAAAGGTAGGATGGGGGTTTAGACAGGGCCGGGCGGGTGGGTTAGGTAGGGGAAGGGAGGGGAAGGTGAGGGGAGGGCAAAGGAAAGTTCCCTTCTAGGCCGCTGCGATTTCGGAGCGGCCTAGGAGGGAATGGGGGTAGGCTGCGCGGCTCGGCGCGCGCAGGCTATACGAAATCGATAGCCTTGCGCGCGCCGATCCAGGATTTTAGCCGATACGCGCGACTACGCGCGTATCTACTAAAATCCAGCGTACTTTTGTTTGCGCCTGGAGCGCAAACAAAAGTAGGCTGTTCGCGCTCGTCTGAAAATCTACCCCTATGTTTCCCTCACTGCACGATTTATTGGAGGCCATGGGCTATAAGATGTTAAGGGGTAGATTTTCAGACGAGCGCAAACAGCCTACTTTTGTTTGCGCTCCAGGCGCAAACAAAAGTACGCTGGATTTTAGTAGATACGCGCGTAGTCGCGCGTATCGGCTAAAATCCTGGATCGGCGCGCGCAAGGCTATCGATTTCGTATAGCCTGCGCGCGCCGAGCCGCGCTGCCTACCCCCGTTCCCTCCTAGGCCGCTCCGAAATCGGAGCGGCCTAGAAGGGAACTTTCCTTTGCCCTCCCCTCACCTTCCCCTCCCTTCCCCTACCTAACCCACCCGCCCGGCCCTGTCTAAACCCCCATCCTACCTTTGTCGGGGGATTTACGCCTCCCTCTGGGAGGCGTAAATCCCCGCGCGCCAGCGGGCCTCCTGCGCGCCGGGCCGCGACCTGGGGGCGGGTATGGAGGGCGCGGCCACGCCCCGGGCCGTAGCCACGCCCCCGTACCCGCCCCCAAAACGCTGCCGACACGCCCCCGCAACGCCGCGCGCTCCGGCCCCGCCCCCGACATGCCTCCCGACACGCCCACTCCGAAAACCCCGGGACTTACGCGAGTCCCGGGGTTCTGCGCGCGCCGGTGAGCCTATGTAAAATAGGCTCACCGGCGCGCAGGGCCCTGCTCGCGTAAATCCGCCCGGTTTTGGGCGGATTTACGCGAGCAGGGCTCTGAAAATCCGCCCCTAAATGAATAGCTCATTTGCACCTCTTAACTCTCACTGACACTACAGTCATTCTGGATTTACAGAGGAACTTGAAGACAACCAAAGCATCCAGAAAGCAGGGGGCACATCTGCACGTAGATAACAGATTAATGGCGCCAGGTCAGGGGTGGGCAAACCTTTTTTTTTTTAATTGAGGGCTACATTACGGGCTCTCATTTGTAACATTGGTTGGGGGAGGCGAGGAGTTCCCTTGGGAGATCAGCAGGCAAGGGAAGGATGGGGCTCCCTTAAACCTCTCTCTTCTTTCACTCATATGCTCCTTCTCTCACACACGTTCTCTCCTTCTCTTGTGTCTAACTCGCACACCTCTCTGATTAACCCACGCGCTCTCTCGGTCTCAGTTATTGTCACTTACTTTTTCTGACACCGCCAGCAGGCCTCAGGGGCGTCCTTTCCCCCTTTGCCACCGGTGGGATGGGTTCTGCTGACAGGCCCAGAGCCCCCTTTTCTCTTCAGTAGACGTTCCCAGCAGAGGCCTTCCATGTGTGATGATTGGGCCACGAGGATGAGGGTTACTGGTATCCGCAGGCCAGACACAATACAGCACTAATACTAGGTAGGGGGCTGAATTAAACAGGGTCATGGACCACTTCTAGCCCAGGCTTATTCCATATTTAAAGTTTGCTTGGAGGGTTTTAGGGGAGGTGAGAGGGGCTTGGATGGCAGGTCCTACTTTACAGACATTGGTCTGGGAATCAGGCAGCTGGACCCAAGACACATTTTTTTTTTAACAAGATCTCCACTTAACTGGCTATATTTTTTTTAGTCAGCCACTAGATAAGTACCTTTTCAGATTCAGCTTTTGCAGATGTAATATGGAACCAAATCATCCTGACGCCAATATTCAAAGATATTTAGCCAGGTAACTTGTGAGTTATGTCACTAAATACAGGCTTTTCAATATCTTCAGCATTTTTCCAGCTAAATTATATCCCAAGTGATTATCTGGTTGAAATTTAGCTGGGAAAAGTAGGAGGCACTTGGGAGGCATTCCGGGATGGAGATGAGATAGCCAGGAAATTATTCAGCTAACTCCAATATTAAGTTTCCTAGCTAACTGTAGCTAGCCCTAAGAGCAGGTTGTTACCTCGCGACGCGCAGCGGCGTGGAGAGCCCCGGCGTCCATGCCTCCCGGCTGACGTCTTCCGGCAGCAACGCGATCCGACGTGACCCGAAGCAAGCTCCGCCCACCACGGAGCGTCTTACTTCAAACCGGAAGTTCCCGCGTTTGAGCGGGAACTTCAACTATTTAAAGAGCTGAGCCCAGCACAATCTCGCCTCAGCTACAGGCTTGCTTGTGCTGGTGCTCTTGTGGGTTCTGCTATTGCCTGTGTACTGATCTGGAGTGTTCCCTGGACTTCTCTGTTTGCTGCCTGCCCTGATACCGGACCGGACCGGACCTGGACTTCTCTGTTTGCTGCCTGCCCTGATATCGGACCGGACCTGGACTTGTCTGTTTGCTGTCTGTTCTCGACTGTTCGGGGAGATGCCATTCGCTAGGAACACATTTTCAGTCACCTAGGAGTGTGGGTCCTTCAAAAGTCCCTACCCAAGAGGGATTACTGGCTCAGAGAACATCAACAGACAACGGGCACTGTGGATTTTTTTTTATGTGTGAAGATTCCTGAACTTTATCTTTTGAATGGACTTTGAAGTTTATTTGACAGTAAATTCAATTTGAACACTCTCCCCCCCCCCCCCCACCCCGTGTCCTGCCTGTTTTTTCCCTGAAGGAAGGCACCATCCTTGTGAGCCAATCGACAGAATACAAAGCAGAAAAAGGGAGCGTGAATGGACTGAAAGTGAGTCCCGCATTCTCCATGCACCCAGGGCCCCGGAGGTTAAGCATCCCTTCCATCGAAAGAATCCATGCCCTGGGGTTGAAAGGACTGGCGCTAGAGAAACTGGGATTTAGCTGAAGTCTGAGTGTGTCCCCTGCACCTATTTGGCCCTAACACTGAGCAAAAGCTCAGTGTTAGGGCCAAATGGGTGCAGTAACTTTACCTTCCATTGCCTCAAGTACAAACTTAGATTTGGCCCAGGCCTCGGCTGAGACCCTGGCATCATGCTCGGGCCTAGGCCACGGCTCCTGCAACAGACCACGGCCTACGCCTAGGCAAGGCCCCAGTCTCAGCCCTAGGCTCAGACCCAGGACCCGGCATCATGTTTGGGCATAGGCAGAGGCCTCTGCTTTTGGCCTCGAGCCTGGGGTTAGCCCCGATGGATCACTATGTTTTTGATTTTCAAAACAAAAGGTGAAAACCCAACAAACTTTTGTTGGATTTTCAATTGTTTTGATTTGAGAATGAAATGAAACAAAATAGGAAATGTTGTCTCATTTCTATTTTGTTTCTCCCAAATGCCCATCCTTAGCTGTCAGAGCAATGCTGTACAGTGAGCAGGAAGTCCTGGTGTCAGTTTGGTATAGGGAGTTGGGTTGGCAGAGGGCGGGATCTGGGATGGAGAAGACTGGCAGGAGACCAGACCCCCTCATTTTTTATGCAGATTGGGAGGGGAGGGGGCTCTGCTTCCAACCAAGCTTTTTAAGGGTCAGGTAGAGAGGGGGGTATCAAGATGAGGTGTTCTCTGGATCCAACCAAATTGGGTGATCATCCAAAATGACATAAACCACAAGACAAATATGGATATTTTCATGTCATTTGCAAACAAAAGCACATCCCTTGAAACTACCCTGGGCAGATTCTCTTGGAAAATTCACTTCAAGTTACATACATACAAAACACCTAAGCACCTTCCACCTGCTATTTTTGCAGGAAGGAGGGTGTACAACAAGGCCCCTACATCTGGTAATGCCATTGTATGCATATTGTTCATTCCTTTGAGCCACACACACCCCTGGAATGCCTTCCAGCTAAAACAAAGCACACTTTATTTATTTATTTGATTTATATTATTGTGAAAGCTCGAGCTTTTAGCCACTCTGAGGGGATAAGATTCAGTCAGGGAAATGTAACTCAATAGTTTCGTAGTCGCCCAGCTAAATCTCTTAAGAAATCGTCCTCCCTGCTTTCTGCTGAATTTCAGAGGAATTGGCAGGCAGATTTCATTGTGTCCTTGTCAGTTTTTCTGTTATCTTCAGGATTTAAGAGCTTGCTTTGAGTTTCCAGTCTGCAGTAGTGGCAGATTTACAACTTGGTTGTAATGCATTTCGCAGCAGTGGAGCATCAAAGCCACAGAAATGTAGGTCTGGAGAGGCTGTACTGTGAAGAAGGCATGCTGGGATATGGAAGGTTCAACGACAGGGTCCATACTGTGATGCCTGATGGTGTGAAACACTTCAGAAATAGCGGGTCACTTTGAAATATTCCAGTGAAGCTTGATAGCAATTGGTGAGGACCCACAGATCTTGTGCTGAGGTTTCCATTTCTTTGCTGGCCAGTAACCATCCTTCCTCAATAAATAAATGTATAGCTGGTTAAACAGGAGGAACATTCCAGAATGGGAGGCTCAAGGGATGTTACTGGATCCAAAGACTGGATCAATGATCCAAATTCAAAAGAGTTGGACGCTTAAGAATCCTGAGGGAAGTTATTGACGAGAGAGGTAGCAAGAGGCTGCTTGCTCTCTGGGTTCCAGGATAGAAGAGGGGAAGTGGCCGGTCTACTGGTTGGAGAATTCCAACCAGAGTTCAGCCAAAATGACTCTGGGAGGTTTCTTTTCCTATGTCCCGCAAAGGAAAGAGACTTGTCTGGCAGATGGAGCACACAGCCAGATTTTAGATTTTGGGAGAAGAGGGTTTCTAAGTTCTGGGAGCAATCTAAGAAAAGATCTTTTGGGAGCTAAAGGAAGTCCAAGCTTTTTCTGCTGTCGGTGCGTGAGGATTGTATTTGAGCTTTGGATTACCTAAAGGCTGTATTTTTACTATTTCTGTCTGCCATTGTTGGAAGAGCTGATCTTTGTACTGCTAAACTTTTGATTTGTTTCCAGTAAACTATTTTTTTCTGTTTTGGAACACAATGCTTGGTGTGAGGATTATTTTTGGAGTGACTGAATGTGATCCCCTGGGCCTGATAGGTTAGCTTGTCCCTCATATCATGAATCCATGTGATCCCAGATGCTTCAGTGAGTTTGTCAGTGCTTGACAGTCTCTGAAGTGTGGCCCCTTTTGAAGGGGGGTGGGGGTGGGGCTTACGTAAAGCACTTTCAGCAGCCACTGGCATATTCTTGCTGCCTTGGCTACCTTTTGTCACAGTTCCCAGATTCCTATGTATATAGTAAACAAAGGGCCCTTGTAATAAAAGCATTTTCAGAACAAATGTGGGAGTTCATAATGCCATCGATGGAGATGTACAGAACTACTGTACAGTACTGCAGCAATGAGATGCAAGTGGCCACTGCAGTAGCATTAGATATTTATTTATTTCAATTTTATACTTCTGTAAAAAATTAAAAAAAAATTATACAAGCGGTGTACAATAAAAGGAATGAACATAATCACAAAATTACACTAAGAAGGACAAGCAAAAAAAGCAAACAGCATACAAAAATAGTCCAGTACTATTCAACTGAGGAGTTAACAATTAAATGCCTAAGAGAAGAGTGTAGCTCACCATGCATGTCTAAGAGCAGAGCGTTCTGAAGGAATGGGGCCTGATAACTGAAAGAAGATTCATGGGTGACCTCGAGTCTAATTCTGTGTAGGAAACCCTTCTGAGAAGAACACAGGGTCCAATAAGGAATCAATATTTTTGACAGATATAAAGGAACTCCAATGTGAGCAGAACAAAATGTTAATAAAAGATTTTAAAACTGATACAGAGTGGAGGAGTAGCCTAGTGGTTAGAACAGTGGGCTATGAACCAGGAGGCCACAGTTCAAGTCCTGCTGTTGCTCCTTGTAACCTTGGGCAAGCCACTTTACCCTCCATTACCTCAGGTACAAACTTATAGGCCAATACAGTAAAGTGTGGCTGCAGTTACACTGCTTCTAACCCACTTTCTACTCACAATTTGGCCACGTTAGTCCAACCTGTGATTCACTATCCCTTTTAACCCATGCTTACCACTTCTTTAAATCAACGGGAAACCCGCGGCATGTATATGGTATGTAAATGATCGGATTAGCTATTCCCTCCCATACAGTAATGTGCACCCCGATTATCACCTTTTTAACCTGCAGTTTTGCCGCGTGTTTAACCTGCTAATTTACCACCTACCCTTACCCCTGCGATAGTGTGGAGCGTCAGGCAAGCCCCGGCAGAGAGAGACAGCAATAGACAGGCTCCGGTCAAAATCGACTCGACATGTTATTAAAGCAAATGTGAATAAAGTGCAACAAAAGTAAACTTACTGCATGTGAATGACAAACAGTCCTCACTCCCCCCCCTCCCGAAGCAAGGCGCACGGCGAAAATCGACTCGACATGTTATTAAAGCAAATGTGAATAAAATGCAACAAAAGTAAACTTACTGCATGTGACTGACAAACAGTCCTCTCTCCCCTCCTCCCGAGGCGCACACTGCGGCTCCCCTGCCTCCCGGGGGCAGCCGGCAGCGAAAGCCGCTTCCAGCAGCCCCTGCCAGCGAAGGTGGATGAACGCACGCCTGTACGTGCAATTTGGGCGCTCAAGCCAGTGAAAGTGCATGACCGAACGCCGTGATGTCACGGCGTTCGGTCATGCACTTTTGTTGCCTTCAGCACCCGCCTGTACTTTCAATTTGGGTGCTCAAGCCAGCGAAAGTGCATGACCAAACGTCGTGACGTCACACACGGCGTGCGCTCATGCACCTTCACTGCCTTGAGCGCCCAAATTGCACGTAGAGGCGTGCGTTCATCCACCTTCGCCGGCGGGGGCTGCTGGAAGCCTCTTTTGCCGCCGGCTGCCCCTGGAGGCAGGGGAGCCGCGGTGCACACCTCGGGAGGAGGGGAGAGAGGACTGTTTGTCATTCACATGCAGTAAGTTTACTTTTGTTGCACTTTATTCACATTTGCTTTAATAACATGTCGAGTCGATTTTCGCCATGCACCTTGCTTCGGGAGTGGGGGGGGGAGAGGACTGGCAATCCCCGATGCCCGAGCGTAGGAGAACCATCCACTTCCTGGTACCTGTCATGTCAAATGACATTTGAAATGTCATTTGACATGACATTTGAAATACTGACATTTGAAATACATGACATCGAGCGATATGTGATCCGAACTGTGTGTGCGGCAAACGAGGGTGCGCCCGGCACTGCCGCATTCTTTCTAACGCGTCCTTACTGTATCGGCCTGTTAGATTGTAAGCCCTCTGGGGATAGGGAAATACCTACAGTACCTGAATGTAATCCACTTTAAAGTGGAATATAAATATTGGTAACCAATGCAGCTTTTGCAAAATGGGAGTCACATGATCAAACTTACCCAAATGATAAATAACCGGAGCAGTGGTATTTTGAAGAAGCTGCAGATACTTAATTTGAAAAGTAGGCAGACCCAGGAAAAGGGAATTACAATAGTCTTCTCTTGAGATAACAAGAGCATGTATTAAGAGTTTCAGGTTGTGACACGTCAAGAATAGATGAAAAGTATCTAAGAAAAAAAAAAAAAGATTTCTGAACTGCCTGAGAAATTATCAATGAGTACACCTAGAGAGGATTGCAATTGGAATGCCAGACATCATTGGAGAAACAGTGGAAATATACATTTTGTTACAGACCTATGAAGTTTCAGCTATAGAAGGAGTAATTCTAAACTTGTGAGTGGATAATCAAGAAACCATCTGATCAAGACAGCTGTTGAGGTCAGCAAAACAGTAGGTCAATTTAGTATTGAAGAAAGCAGTGATCTGAATGTTATCAGCAAAGACTGAACCCAAAATTCTATATCAAGGTAGCTAAAGGAGATAGGAAAATATTAAAATGAGGGATAACAGGATGGAGCCCTGGGGCCACCAGAAGAAAAGGAGCATAGATGCCAAGAGTTGCATTTTCCATTCAACTTGAAAAAAACGGTCAGAAAGATAGGAGCTGAACTTGCTCAATACTACATCTGCAAGCCCAATCTACTTGAATCGATCAAGGAAGATAATGAAAGCAGGCTTACCCCCATCCATTTGGAACCTGATATCATTGAGAAGAGCTGTGACCTTTTCAAAAGCCTAACTGAGAGGGATGCAGGTTGTTAGTTTTATTATCAAAATCACTCAACTGGTCAGTGGCCACTTTTTCTTCGGCTTTATGCAACATGGTTAAATTAGAAATTGGTTAATAGTTGTCCAGAATGGTAGGGTCCGATGTTTATTTCTTTAAGAGCGAACAAACTTTAGCAGATTTTAGTGGCAAAGGGAAGCTACTGGCAGACAAAGAAAAATGTACGATAATTGGCATGGGACCAACCAGACCCAAAGATGATTTTTTAAAGAATCTCGAGGGAATAGGGTCTAGAGGAGAAGTGGTAAAGTAAAGCATTTTCAGCAATAAATCACTAAGATGGAATTGATGGAAGTACATTTACTACTGAGGACAAAACCATGGGCATTAAGTGAAGAGGGACAGACATATACAGTATTAGAAGCAAAGCCCTTATAGATGGAAACAATCTTGTCAAAGAAAAAGGAAACAAAACTATTAGCTGAGCGCACTGTGCTATGCAGGACAAGAGAAGGTATGGGCAATAATTTTAAAGAGTTGTTTAGGACGATGGTCGGCTAATTTCACAGCCCCAGCTTCCAGAGACCTCACACCCTTTGCAGTAGAAGAGGATCGGAAGGTTCCTTTGCATATGTTCCCCGAGAGAGGACTCCAGAGGTCACAGTGAGGGATCAAGGCTTTGAACTCCATAGCCCCAGGTTCCAGAGACCACACAGATCTATTAGTTAAAATCAATCATTGTACCTGAAGACTGGAGAGTGGCCAAAGTAACCCCACTATTTAAAAAGGGCTCATGGGGTGATCTGGGAAACTATGGACCAGAGAGCCTGACTTCAGTGCCGGGAAAAATAGTGGAAACTATTCTAAAGATCAAAATCACAGAGCATATAGAAATACATGGTTTAATGAACACAATCAGCAAGGGAAGTCCTGCTCACATATCTGCTTCATTTTTTTGGAGGCTCGATCGGGCCCCGTGGCCGGTTGGGCCAGATAATGTGGACCCAGGCCCGGGAGCATTGCGGCCAGCAGGCAAAAAGGGGGCGGAGGTACGCTGGGGGAAAGGGGGGGGGAGGAGGTTAGAAGGGCAGGCGGCAGGTCACAGGAAGGCCAGAGGGGGTGGGGGTGAGGAAGCGAGGGGGGACGCGAGAGGAAAGGTGGGGATTGGGGGAGTGGGGTCGCCATGGCGCCTGAGGCTCTCTAATTGGCCGGCGGGCCATCAGGGTTTCAGGTGCCAGGAAAGACCCAAGGGGCACGGGGAAGCGCGCAAGAGAGCTCGGGGAGACAGCGGGAGGAGAGCAACAGGGCAAATTCCCACCCACCCTCCCTCGTGCTCAAGTTGTTGGGGGTGTTGTCGCAGCGGGGTGGGTGGCTGGCGGAGGGCCCGAGCCTGAATTGTATATTTGGTTCAGTGTTAAATTGTGGTTTCAGCGGAAGACGGCGATGACAACTGAGGGGGGGCTGTTGTCAGAAGGGGGAGCCCCTTGCTAAAAGTGGCGGGAGCTGGTCGGCGGGACCCCTTGCCGGATGGCGGCGGGAGTCCACCCGGGAGGGCTCCTTGCACGCAGGTGGCGGGAGCCTGAACCCGGGAGGGAAGAGCCGGTATGGTGAGCCGAAGGCTGGTGGGGACCACTCCTGCCGGGGGGAGCGGCGGAGGGTTGAAAAGGGGATGCTGAAACTACTACTGTTGATTGTTAATACATATTTGTTACATGATGTTAAAGGGGTTGCTATGTTATGTGGGCTCGGGTCTCCAAGTCAATAAAAGCTGCGGCCATATTTTACCCATAAAGGTGTAATGTGTTTACTGGGATGGGGGAATGAGAGAATGAGAATGGAAAGCGAGTGGTGTCCTGGATGTCCATATTATGAAGGTGTTAATAAACATGTGGATAAAGGTAAACCGGTAAATGAAGTGTATTTGGATTTTCAGAAGGCATTTGACAAAGTCCCTCAGGAGAGGCTTCTAAGAAAACTAAAAAGTCATGGGCTAGGAGGCAATGTTCTTTTATGGATTACAAACTGGTTAAAGACAGGAAACATGAGTAGGATTAAATGGCCAGTGTTCTCAGTGGAAAAGAGTAAATAGTGGAGTGCCTCATGGATCTTTTCAATATATTTATTAAAGATCTGAAAAGGAATACAACGAGTGAGGTAATCAGATTTGCAGATGATACTATATTATTCAGAGTAGTTAATTCACAAGTAGATTGTGATAAATTGCAGGAAGACCTTATGAGACTGGAAGACTGGGCATCCAATTGCAGATGAAATTTAATGTGGACAAGTGCAAAGTGATGCATATAGGGAAAAATAACCCTTGCTGTAGTTACACGAAGTTAGGTTCCATATTAGTAACTACCACCCAGGAAAAAGATTTTGGCATCATAGTGGATAATACACTGAAATTGTCGCCTCAGTGTGCTGCGGTAGTCAAAAAAGCAAACAGAATGTTAGGAATTATTAAGAAGGGAATGGTGAATAAAATGGAAAATGTCATAATGTTACCGTCAGAAAATAGGCCCCAGAAACTGTTCCGTAAAGAAAGACTTTTATTGCATGCAAGACACAGCTGAGAACAATGGCTCAGAAACTGCGTGCCCCTCCCTTTCAGGAGCTGGCTTTTATACATTCTACATTTCTTATCTTTTACACATGCGTTCTACGCCTTGCTGAGCAAGCATATCCCGGCTGAAGGGGCTACTGACCCCCTCCCTAGTCACCCTGGAACTTTCGTGAAACTTCTCCCATGTTCTGCTGGAGAGGCTGCTGGGACTTGCAGTTCTGGAAAGGAATTCACGAGTCTATAGTAATACAGCCCTTCACATAATACATCCATTGTTCTTTTCTAGGTTACAGTGAAAGCTTATCAGAGAATAAGAACAGCGAAGCCAAAAAAATGAAAATGTGCAATGTGCTGACAGAGAGTTTCTCAATGTCCTAATTACAGCTGTATTGCAGACTGTAAGTAAACCCGTCATGAAGCAGGGAACTCTGGTACATGAAGTCCCGTTTGGCAGGAGTTTCAGGTTGTCCTCTGTCAGGTTGAAGCCTTCAGACCCCTTCATTCCCCCCTTTGATACTTATCATTCTCTATGAAAAGTATCACACCATCACAACGCAGCTGTGGAGCTGAAAGAAACAGAAACAAGAAAAATTAGCAATTTGAGTTCTCAGTGGGCCCTAATTTCCCAAACAGTCCGATGGTTTCTTCACGGGTTTGAGACGGATGGGCCCTATTGGCTTCACCCCCCTTTGTAGCCCGAACTTGTCATGTATGGGAAGGTGGCCCAGGATAAAACATGAGGATGGTTAAACAGGTTCTATAGGCTCAGAGGAATACATGTACAGTGACAGGAGCTGCGTGGCTGTTTTGCGTTCAGCAATGTCCTCCATCACCCGACGAAGGCGATTTGAGCAGGAAAGGAATAATACAGGGTCCTAAAAGACAAAACAGAATTAAACTGGCTGGGATAACAAACAAGCTCTTAAATCCACCGATCATGGAAAACCAACCACGGAATCCATTGGTCCAGTCCCAAGCACTATTCCACTGCTGGCACACGTCCCTGCTGGACAGGGACGTGTGCCATCTTGACCATGTGATCAGTGATGTCTTGGATAACCTTGCTTTGGTCATCTACCTGTAAACAACAATTGGAGAGGTTAAATGTTCCACAAACCCTCCTTCCTGGGCCAGAGGGTAATCTAAAACCAATCTATTCTGGTACACTGCAGTCATAATTTTGGTATTTTGTTTTGCCCAGAGTTTAAGAGCGAAAACAGTCGTTGGTGATGAGCTCCAGGACTGCCTGAAGCCTGATGATTCGATGCAATTAATACTGCTTGGAAGGGTTCCCGAGTTGCCCCTTTTTGCTGCTTCATCTGCTCTCTGATTTCCTTGACAATAGGGTTTGATTTCCTGGTGTGTGCTTTGCAATGTATTACAGCCACCTTGCGAGGTAGCCAAACTGCGTCTAGTAATTCACGTACTTCTGATGCATTGTTCAATTGTTTTTCCTCTGCAGTCAAGAAACCTCGTTCTTTGTATAATGTTCCATATACTTGAATTGTATAGATATTTATAGTTTTTCCTTCTGCCAACTGCAGAGCTCGAGTATGTTCCTGGGGGAAGAGGTTGAGCCTCAATGATTTCATCTTCGGATACATCAGCATACCCAGCAACTCGTATTCCATTTATAACTTGGCTACTTCCATCAGTGAATAAGGTCCATGCGCCTTGCCAAGGTTGATCTCTCAGATCAGGTCGACTAGAATGTACTGTAGCCATGTGAGTGATTGGTTGTGAGTGATTGGTTCAGGGACTGACATTAGAGTAGCTGGGTTCAGGTTTTTACTGTCTTGTATTTGGATTTCAGGTTTTTCACACTGTAAGGCTTTGATACTTGACGAAACGTGAATTAGTCATCCATTTTGGTCCATGAGTTTCTAGTAGTCCTTGAATAGTATGAGGAGTTGTCACTTGCAGAATTTGTCCAAACGTTAGCTTAACAGCTTCGGGTATCAGTAAGCATGCAGCAGCAATGCTTCGAAGGCAACCAGGCCATCCTTTAACAACATTGTCCATTCCTTTTGACAAATATGCAACAGGTCATTCCCAGGATCCAAAAGTTTGAGTCAATACCCCAATGGCTATTCCTTTCTTTTCATCGATGAACAGATGAAATGGTTTCATCACATCCGGTAATCCTAGCGCAGGGGGTGCGACCAAGGCTTCTTTTAGTTGATGCAATTTTGCTAGTTCGTGTCTTTCCCATTGAAAAGGTTGAGACTCTGCTTCTTTACCCCGCAACTTGTCGTACAGGGGCTGAGCAATAATTGCATAGTTGGCAATCCACAATCTACAGTATCCTGTAGCTCCAAGGAATGCTCGAAGCTCTTTTTTACAAGTGGGTACAGGTTGATCTCTTATAGAACTAGTACGAGAGATTCCAAGACGACGGGTGCCTTCACGGATTTGGAAGCCCAAATATTCTACTTCCAATTCGCAAATTTGCTCTTTCTTTTTACTCGCACGGTATCCTTTGGAGTACAAAATCTTTAACAAGTGGAGGGTGGATGCTGCACATTCAAGATACGTTTCTCGAAACAACAGAAGTCATCCACATATTGTATGACTGGCCCATACATAACTTGATACATCTTTAAGTCTTTTGCCAGTTGCTCACCAAACAAAGTAGGTGAATGCTTGAACCCTTGAGGCAAACGAGTCCATGTATACTGCTGCTTTTACTCCAGTGTGTGCATTTTCCCATGTGAAGGCAAAAATCTTCTGACATTCCTCCGCTACCAGAACGGAGAAGAAAGCATCTTTGAGATCAATAACACTGTACCACTTGGATTCAGGAGAGACTTGAGCCAAGATTGAATACGGATTTGGCACAAGTGCTACCAAATCTGCCTCTTGAGTATTTACTTTTCTCAAATCCTGCACGGTTCTTGCTGGGATTTGGGCCATGATGGAATACGGGTTGGGACCAGGGCCACCAGGTCCATGATCTGGCTGTTGACCTTCTGCAGGTCCTGAAATGATCTGTATTCTGTGGAATCTGGTTTCTTTCCCGGCAACAGAGGCGTGTTCCACTCAGATCTGGTTGTTTCAGGTGTTTCTGGTTGTTTCAGGTGTTTCTGATCCGATTACTGCATCTGGCGGCATATGGCACGGGGTATTGGGTTTGGTTAACTATTTGGGCGCCTTGCTTTAGTTCGATCCAGACTGGGGGTGTTCACGACTAATCCTCCAGGACAAATCCTGTCTCTGTCGATGATGGGGTGTCTTCTGGGTATTTGAGGAAGTAATCTCCATTTCTCCCTGAGGGGGCAGATGAGTATCACTGGATGGTCCCCGAAGGAGGCTTTAACTTCCCCTGTTGGTTGAAATCTCAATGTGGTCTGTAGTTTCAACAGCAGGTCCCGTCCGATAAGGCATACCATGGTCCCGCCTACTTGTATAGTTCATTCTTTCTGCAGAGGGGCAGTGAGTACCTGACCTGAGGCACCCACTATAGAAACAGTCTCTTTCGTCGGGGGGGGCCGATTGGTGCAGTCATGACAGATCGTTGGCCTCTGAGTCCAACAGGCCCCTGATTTTGTTGTGTTCCCTCGTGGATCTCCACCAGAGGATCAGTGGGGATTCTTCCCTCCCGGTCTCTTCAGGCTGTATGCTCCTTGTCGCCTCTGTCCATCTGTCAGTGGGGGTTGTCCGATCTCCTTCCTCCTCGGCCCCTTTTTGTCGGTGCAGGTCCATTTTTGTCGTTAGTATTCACTGCAGGGCTCCCATATTTCTTTTGCCATTCTTCACAGTCTCTCTTCCAATGACCTTCATTTTTGCAGTACGCACACTGATTCTTTCCCAAGGGGGGGGGGGTCTTGTTCCCCCTCCTCTTCGTGGTCTGCCATTGTCTTGGCTCCTTCCCGTCCGAGTGTCCTCGAGAGCGGCGGCTAACAGTCACTTTCTCCTTCATGTCTCTACTTGCTTCTCTCTTTTCTCTTCCACTTCTCTATTTCCACATACCTGGTCTGCTATAGCTTTTAACTGGCTGAGGCTCATGCCCTCAAAGCCTTCGGCCTTCTGCAGCTTCTTTCGGATGTCGGGTCTATTATTAAGTTCCTGGTTGCAGGGACGGGCCCTTTTCTTCTCTTCCTGATCCCTGTTCCCATACACCTCAAAATACGATGAAAAGATCACAGTCCATTTGGAAATTGAATAGGTGACCTGCGCCTGGAGGCAAATCAATTCTGACGAGGCTGAGAAGCTGCAAAACATTGCTTCCTTCATACTTGTAAGTTTGGCATTGGGTTAATTCAATAAAGTCAACCTGGATCTGCAGGCTTTAGGTGTGCAGGAGTGATGATCAAACCCTTGGAAGCCTTGTACCAATTACATTGCAAACACTAAGAACATATGGTAATAGCCAGAGCCCAGCCCCCACCAGTGGTAAAAGGACATAATTGCAATATATATATATATGTGTGTGTGTGTGTTTGTGTGCCACTACTTCGTCATTTGGGCAGAATCATATTTGATCTAGTTCCTGATCTTACATAGTGGCCCCTCCTCTTGCCCACAACTTCAATAATCATTATCTTGCGCCTGCCACTGAATCAAAATTTTTAATATTAAGTCTTTGTTTTCTCTGTGTTTTTTTTTACAAACGGCATCCTGTAATTCCCACAGTCAGAGCTGCACATGCTTGGCTGTCTTATCTTGCCAGTTCCTTAAAACAGGGAGTAGCCCTGCATATTTAACAAAGCGTTAACAAAGGTCCCATTCTTAATCATTTCTCCTCTAATTTTCCCAGAGACAGCTTCAAAATAAACTGCGTCAGCAAAAGAGAGTTCATACTTTATCATGCGTTCCAATGTAACTTTTAAATAACAGATAATATATAGGAAACAAGTAAGAACAATAATTAACATTAGAGAATATTCTTATTGTACAGGTGCCCTGCCAGAGATGAAAAAAAAACCACAATAAATAATTGACTAACCTGTGGATGTATCGAGTGAAGGCTAAGCATAGGGAGGACACTGGGATAGAAGATATGAGAAAACTGAAAACTTCTGATTAACAATGCCAGCATTTTATAATTACATTTTTTGTACTGTAATAATGAATTTGCTGCTATAAAATGTCCATCATATTATGTCTGTCAAATGACATATGCAATGGTCTGATTGTAAACTACACCAGATCATCTTGTGAGTAATCAAGGAAATACAAAATGCAATATCTTACTTATAATTGACACATTCGAAGTTTACCTTTTAATACAATGAATTCAGGAAACACATCTCTACTTTAATAACAAACTAAAATATCTTAACTCTCTGGATTAAGTAATGAAGGATCTTGTGCAGCATCTGTAAACCAAAAATCTCTTCCCACACTGTTAGGGGTTAAAACAATTAAAAACAATTAAAAAATCCTTGGTACATGTGCTTGCAATTCACAGATAGCAGTTACATACATCACAATCCTTAATTAATAATTTGAAAACCCAAACGTACCAGAGAAATGTTTTAGGGGTTAAACTGTCCCGCTGAGAAGCAGTCTCTGCCCAGCCTAACTAGTTAACCCTCCAGCTCCCAGCGCTCTTTGTCCATAACATTGTAATGCATTTACTACAGCAGAAACCTGACACACAAAAAAACAGATTGCAAGCTCCATGCTCGCAGGCTAACTGCCGCTGTTCAGTACACATATACAGATAAATAATTCACAATCACTTTTAATAAGTTTTCCTTAAGTAAAAATAGTCTGCATCACCAGAGTAGATCAAAAGAAATAATGCATTTGATCATAAAAAGAAATTTGTCTAACCGATCTACCACAATAGAAATTTTTCCTAAGGGTACCTTCAGCTGAAAATGCACTCTCTTTCACACAACAAGAAATCTATTCCGGATAGTCTATATGTTCCCAAGCGCGTGGTCTTCAGAGCGGGATTCCTATTAACCACTGCGCGGGGCGTGATCAGGGCCCCCTCGGTCCGCTTAGTGACGGACCGGCTACTCGTTAATCTTTATCTATTCTTCACTTAATTCTCTTCTTATCTTATTTATTTTTTCCCATAATACTCGCCTGCAAAGTTCTTCCAATCGTCGCGAAAGCCTTCTTTCCGGATCAACCAATCCCAAAGGTCTCAGAGGATCTCCGTGGAATGACCCCCTTAGATACCTGATCACTGAACTCAGCAGTGGCCACTCACCAGGCAAGTCTGAGGGATCACTCCGCCACAAAATCTCCTGGACCAACTGGGGGCTAAAATAGCGTCCCCAGGGCCCCGGTCTCATCTGGGTCGCCAAATGTTACCGTCAGAAAATAGGCCCCAGAAACTGTTCCGTAAAGAAAGACTTTTATTGCATGCAAGACACAGCTGAGAACAATGGCTCAGAAACTGCGTGCCCCTCCCTTTCAGGAGCTGGCTTTATACATTCTACATTTCTTATCTTTTACACATGCGTTCTACGCCTTGCTGAGCAAGCATATCCCGGCTGAAGGGGCTACTGACCCCCTCCCTAGACACCCTGGAACTTTCGTGAAACTTCTCCCATGTTCTGCTGGAGAGGCTGCTGGGACTTGCAGTTCTGGAAAGGAATTCACGAGTCTATAGTAATACAGCCCTTCACATAATACATCCATTGTTCTTTTCTAGGTTACAGTGAAAGCTTATCAGAGAATAAGAACAGCGAAGCCAAAAAAATGAAAATGTGCAATGTGCTGACAGAGAGTTTCTCAATGTCCTAATTACAGCTGTATTGCAGACTGTAAGTAAACCCGTCATGAAGCAGGGAACTCTGGTACATGAAGTCCCGTTTGGCAGGAGTTTCAGGTTGTCCTCTGTCAGGTTGAAGCCTTCAGACCCCTTCAATAATGCCTCTGTATTACTCCATGGTGAGACCATGCCTTGAATACTGTGTACAATTCTGGTAGTGGGGGGAGGAAGGAGGGTAGGATAGGTTTATTTTTTCCTTGCTAAATTTGTTGCCTTACTTATTTTTAAGTACTACCAGTGGGCTGCAGATACCCTCCCACTGGTTGGTCTTCATGCTATTAGTCTTTTAGTTACAGCATTGTTATTGATGAAAGTTGAGAAGTTGGTTTTACGAAAACATACAAAATATTGTGTGGCTGGACTGCCGGATTTGGGTCCTGATGTATAATGTAAACCAGAAAAAACTGGACTGGACTGGACTGGTGACAACTGTTTCAGTTTAAATCCAGCATGAGACTTGTGCTGTTGCAGAAAGCAGCCATTATCTGATTAGAGTAGGCACAGGAAGTTCAGTTACTATCAGGAGCCAATGGGGAGCCAGCTCATTACCCAGAGAGAGGATGAGAACGTCAGACCAATCAGAAGGAAACAACGAAAAAAAAAAAGCCTAAGGCACCAGGAATCAGTGCTGCATTTTTTTTTGTAATGAGCCCAGGCAGCTACTGAGCTGAGCTAAACCAGGAAGGGAACAAGAGAAAGAGAGGCGAGATATCAGAATTGGAGAGAGAGATCAGAGAGAACTGTGCTTGGGAGAGGAAACCCCACCCCCCCCCCCCCCCCCCCACCACTTCGACCACAGCTACCAGGAGTCCGAGTGCACAGCAGAAGGAGAGTCCAGGAGCTTCAACTACAGGAGCTGGGAATTTACGTCCTCCCCCCCCCAGGACCCATTGCAGCTAAGTAGCCCTAAATTGTTCAGCAGCAGCAGTACAACGGGTTATGCTTTCTTTCTTTGTCCCTGCCTTGCAATATTGCAATCAGACTTGCAACAGTGAGCTGCCAGATAAACACTGCTGTTAGCTACTAACAGTGCTAACACTGTTAACCCGCATTTGGACACGCGTTTTTGACACGCGTCCAACCCCCCCTGAAACTAATAGCGCCCTCAACATGCAAATGCATGTTGATGGCCCTATTAGTTATTCCCCGCGCGATAGAGTAAGTAAAATGTGCAGCCAAGCCGCACCATTTTACTTTCAGAAATTAGCGCCTACCCAAAGGGGCGTTATAATTCTGCCAGCACCGGGAAAGTGCACAGAAAAGCAGTAAAAAACTGCTTTTCTGTGCACCCTCTGACTTAATATTATTTATTTATTATTTATAGTTTTTATATACCGGGAGTTCCTGTATACAATACATATCACTCCGGTTTACAAATAACAGTAAGAACTACTGCCGGGGGCAGTTTACATGGAACAAATCTTGGAACAAATCAGAACACTTGATCTAAATAAATAGTAAATAGTAAAATAACAAAACTGAGTTCAACTTTTAGCATATAAATAAGGTAAATTGATAATCTTGTCTAAATAAGCAGGAGAACAATACATTAAAATCAAAGGCTGGGGTGTTAAATATTCTAGTTCTTAGCTCTCTGGGAATGCTGCAGGAAGAGCCAAGTCTTGATATTAAGTCGGAGGTCCCAAAAGTTAAAAATAATAAAAAATAATTTTTAAAAAATGTTTAAATCGGCCTGCGGCTCGCGGGTTGAAAACCGGACGCTCAATTTTGCCGGCGTCCGGTTTCCAAACCCGTGGCTGTCAGCGGGTTTGAGAACCGACGCCGGCAAAATTGAGCGTCGGCTGTCAAACTCGCTGACTGCCACCGCTCCTGTCTAAAAAGAGGCGCTAGGGATGCGCTAGTGTCCCTAGCGCCTCATTTTACCACGGGCCCTAATTTGAATAACTTTTTTTACTGAATCGCGCACACAGGAGAGTGGCCTGTGCGGGTGCTCGCCCACTACCGCGATTTTTACTGTATCGGCCTGTAACTGAGTAGAGACCTGCCCTGAATTTTCACTCCCTGCATCAGGGCAGGGAACCAGCATGTTTCCCCTTGTTTGGAGCCTCTCTAAAACTGGAGCTTCCCCAGAGAGTGCCACTATGTTTCAACTAATACAGCCTTCATTGATTATGCTTTAAGGGGGCATACACTTCTTGGACTGGGGATTATGAGAGGAACAGTAGAACACATTCTGATATACTGGTGTGGAATTACCCTTAGAGAGCAGAATAAGCAGGCAAATCAACAGACTGCTATGGATAATTCAAGTTGATCATTGTCATGGCTGACTTTGCAGGTTGCTAGATTTAATAGCAAGTAATATTGGACCATTTCATGACTGTTATGCTTATTGTCTCGCACTAGTAATAATTATTTTCCTTCTTTTGCTGTATCATTGCTGTATACATCGTTCCTCTTACCTGTTAATAGTAAAAGAATTGAATGTTTACAGTAGAGTGGTGATTTTCTACACTGTATCCTGTTCCCAGGTGTGAGGTGGGAACCACAGGGACCCACAAAAGAGAGGATCGGGGCATTTGGATTATCTATCCCAGAGGTGCTAATGTAACCCGCAACCCCCCACTCTCACTCTCATACTCATACGGGTGCAGGTGGGGGTTATTCTTCTTGGGCAGCCCCTCTCCCTTGGAAGCATAATACTGAGGGGGGCGTTACAATTGTATCGCTAATTCCATTGTTATTTTTCACATGTGATATACTAGTTCGAATGTCGATATTTAAAAATAAATAAATAAATAAATAAACAGATGTTTGTACACCGATGCTCAGTATGATCGCACATTTTTGTTTATGTATTTTACTGAGTAATACAATAAAAAATATTTCAATATAATTCTGGTCGCTGCATCTCAAAAAAAAAATAGTTGCACTGCACTGCAAAAGGTACAGAAAAGGGCGCCCAAAATGATAAAGGGAATGGAATGTCTCCCTTATGAGGAAAGACTAAAGAGGTTAGGGCTGTTCAGCTTGGAGAAGAGACGGCTGAGGGGGGATATGATAGAGGTCTTTAAAATCATGAGAGGTCTAGAACGGGTAAATGTAAATTGGTAATTTACTCTTTCAGATAATAAAAGGACTTGGAGGCACTCCTTGAAGTTAGCAAGTAGCACATTTAAAACTAATCGGACAAAATTCTTTTTCACTCATCACACAATTAAGGTCTGAAATGTGTTGCCAGAATGTGGTTAGTGCAATTAGTGTAGCTGAGTTTAAAAAAGGTTTGGATAAGTTCTTTGAGGAGAAGTCAATTAACTGCTAATTTCAAGTTGACTTAGTGGTTAGCCACTGCTATTACTGGCATCGAGTAGCATGGGATCTACTTAGTGTTTGGGTACTTGCCAGGTACTTGAAGCCTAGATTGGCCACGTTGAAAACAGGATCTGACCCAGCATGGCAATTTGTTATGTTCTTATGTTCTCAAGTTGATTCTAATAGAGAAGTACTTTTTCTTAGCAAACAGAAGATCAGATTGATAGAAATTATTAGCAGCTGCCCATTTGTTGGTGGTGGATTTTCATTTACCCCAAGCTTTTCCAAAATGATAGACTTGCCTTTTCAGGGTTCACAAGCCAGCATAACACCAAGGCTAGGAAGGATATTAGAGGTTGTTTACTGTAACTAGGGGCCACAATTTTATTGGCATTTTTTAAGGTGAAAGATTCGAGAAAGGGTATCAAAGTTGTCAGGAAAAGAGGAGAGCACAGAAGCCAAAAAGTCCAGGCCAATATTTTTTAGAAATTCTAGAGGAAAAGATACTATATTTTGGAAAAGGAGGACATAGGAAGCTCATGAATCAAGCTGAAGTAGATCAAAGAATGGTCAGACCAAGGTAAAGTAGGTGGAGAAATAGAATCACCGACTAGCATATCCTTATCAGAGAATAAAATAACATCCAGAGTATGGATGGCTTTATGAGTCAGAAAGTTGACCATTGAACAAGACCTAGGTCAGAAATCAGAGCAAGGAAGTTCAAACCTGAAGCCTGGGTAGGATTATTTTTCCACTTCCAGAGGACTGTAAAATGATGAGCTCATTGACCAGTTTCCCAAATGTCTTAAATTGCAGGCTGAATTATAAAGTCTGAGTTTGGATAAACCTAGACCCCTCCCCCCTTATCTCATTTCCACATCAAAGTTGCCATAGCAATCTGTGGTTTCATATTATGCCAGATAAACCTGTGTACATGTGTCTCAACCCCAGCCACTTCTTTCCTTGTTAGTAATATAGATGTGGTGTGGAACAAATATAGCCACTTAGGCAAAAGAATAAATCAATATAGATTAATCTGACCAGCCAAAGATAGCGGGTATTCCATTCATCTTTGCATCAGGAGCTTAGTGTGCATTAATAAAAACTAGTAATTTACTATTTGCAGCATGGCTGGATCTCTATGTATTTGGATGTCCAAATACTTGAATGACTTCCTTGCCTACTGCATAGGGGAGTCAGGGCCACACATGTTCACTATTCCATTCATCATAGGAATTGCCTCAGACTTGTCTAAAGTTAAATTTAGACCAGCTACTTTAATATAACTCAAGAATTCCCCTAAAAGAACTGGAAGAGAGGGGATCACCTCTATGCATTAATATATCATCAGCGAATGAAGCCAGTTTAGATGACAGCATAGATATTCAATCGAAAGGTATTCCCTTAATACCATCATTATCTCAAATCCTCTAAAAATATTTTCAAAGAAATCAAAAACAAAAGAGGAGATAGGGACAACCCCTACCAAGGGAAAAAACCTCAGATTGTACTCCATTTATCAGTATTAGGGATGTGAATCGGGCTTCGGACGATTGAAAATATCGTCGATATTTTCAAAATCGTCAGAAATCGGGGGCTCCCCCGAAACAATAGGAAAACCCCATGATATTGATCGTGGGGGTTCTCTTATCATTTTGGGGGAGGGCGGGAAAACTGCACACAAAAATAACCCCTAAACCCACCCGACCCTTTAAAACTAATCCCTTTGTATCCCCCACCCTCCTGACCCCCCAAAAAACATTTTACAAGTACCTGGTGGTCCAGTGGGGGTCCCGGGAGCGCTCTCCCGCTCCTGGGCCGCCACTAATCAAAATGGCGCTGATGGCCCTTTGCCCTTACCATGTGACGGGTATCCGTGCCATTGGCTGGCCCCTGTCACATGGTAGGAGCACTGGATGGCCCACACCATTTTTAAAGATGGCGCCGGCCATCCAGTGCTCCCTCCATGTGACAGGGGCCGGCCAATGGCATGGATACCTTGTCACATGGTAAGGGCAAAGGCCATCGGCGCCATTTTGATTAGTGGCAGCCGACGGCCCGAGAGCGGGAGATAGCTCCCGGGACCCCCACTGGACCACCAGGTACCTGTAAAATGTTTTTGGGGGGGTCGGGAGGGTGGGGGAAGCAAAGGGATTAGTTTTAAAGGGTCGGGGTGGGTCTTTTGTTTATCGGCTCGGGCGCAGTCAATAAACAAAACCGCGATCAGGCCCGATGAAAAAAACCCCACATGTGAATCAGAACCGGAATCGGAACCGATTCCGGTTCCGATTCACATCTCTAATCAGTATTGATGCCCCTGGTCACTATATAGATTCCGAGCCACCTGCTCAAAAAAACCCTCTATCCCCATCTCATATGAATTCAAAAATAAAATCCCAATTTACTTGATCAAAAGCCTTCTCTGTGTCAAAACTCAACAACAGAGAGGAGAGATACTGCCTTTTGCTAATTTCCATAGATGTGACCACCTGATGAACATCATAATAGAGTGCCTAACTTTAACAAAGCCTACTTGATCTTTTCCAATAAACACTGGTATCAATTTGACTAATCTATCAGCCATTATTTTAGCCAACAATTTGATATCCCAATTTAATAGTGAAATTGGTTGATAAGAACCCAGAGACATAGGACCGCACCTTGATTTTGGCAACACTGTGATAACAACCTCATTAGGGGAAAATGGAAAACACTCCTTTTCAACTAGTTGCTCATATATAGCCCCCAAGAGGGTATAAATGTTGCTGGCCAAAATCTTATAAACTTCATCCAATTACCCATCAGGACCTGGGGACTTCAACAGTATAGCTTGATTAATTCTCTTTTGGATCTCTTGCAATTGAAGAGGTGCATTTAGCCACAACACCTTTTCTGCTGTTAACTTGGTCAGCCCCACTAAAGCTAAATATCTTGATCCTGTCAACTGGAGCCACAGAATATAAAGAGTTGTAGAAAATATGGACAAACAGCAATCTCCATGTTGGAATTCAATACTCTTCCCTGACTATCTCTTATGGCTAACCTGACCAAGTGCACATTAAATTTGCCAAGAATATCCTAGCCTTATTTCCAAAATGAAAAAATCTATTCTTGTAGTAAATTAGACTTTTTTTGGCCCTCTGATGTAAGAGTGTGTTTAGTGCTACTTGACCTGTGATAAAATCAGCCTTTATGTTAGGTGTAGAATGTATCTTTTGAGCTGACTTGAGATGAGTCTCAAGCCTCAAAATTTCATTGGTCAGCATTTTTTTCTGCATACTGACTTTGGCTGTTTTCCAAAAAAGCAATGAAGATTGCCTGTTCTCTTTATTGTTCTCAGCAAACTACTCCCATTTTTGCTTCAAAAAATCCTTAAAGGACTGATCCATATAAAGGTATTTAGGAAACTGCCAAAACCACGCCCCTCAGAGGGTTCTAAAGACCTTTGATATTCACCCACATAGAGGCATGATCTTAGATTTTGAGGGGGCCAATTTTTGCTTTAGTGACAGTACCAAAGACCTCCCTTCTACACACGATATAGTCTATCCTGGATTGCTTGCCATGAGCTCCTGAAATGTGCATGTATCTTTTTTCCAAGGGATGCAATGCTGTCTACACATCTACCAGCCTCAAATTGCTTCACAGAAATTTTCCCTTTGAGGTCTGTGTTATTTGTGTGTGTGAGATAGAAGACCTATCCAATTTAGCATCATGTACACAATTAAAGTCTCCGCCTAGCAAAATGATGCTTTGGGTGTAATCCGCTAATTGCCGCACTAACTTAGTGAAGAATGCATGCTCATATACATTGGGAGCATATATGTTGCACCCAATGAAAGGTTTACTCTATAGTATCCCTGAGACCAACAAAAATCTACCTTCAGGTTCATCCACTACTTTAAAGACCCAAAATGCCACCTTCTTGCTATCAGGATAGCCAACCTTGCTCTCCTGTTCCCAGATTGAGAGGAAAATACCTGCCCCACCCATTGTTTACAGTTTTTGGTGCTTGGATTTGTCCAAATGTGTTTCTTGAATCAATTCACTATGAACTTTCAACCTCTGCAGGAATTGCAAAATTTTGTATCGTTTAATGACTGAACCTATACCTGACACATTCCACGTTGCATACCTAATGACTGATGGAGGTGTCATAGATACACCAGAATGTACCTCATACAGTGCAGTGATGTATACCAGTTCCTGGTCTAGGACC